>NW_024429717.1:0-26320 GCF_017639785.1 Mesocricetus auratus
TGCTTTTGGCTGGTATTCATGCCAATTATTTGAAATTTCACTGTGAGGAAAACATCCACATTTCTATTACAGTTTATATGGAAAAACTATTATAAAGCTCATGTAACAAGCTCTTTAAAGAACATCCTCAGTGTCTGACTGGGATAAACCTAGAATATACCTTCTTTGAGGTTTACTTTGATGTTCAATAACAGAACATATTGTACATAGCCAACAATTTTTCTAGTGCATCACCATAATTGTACTCTGTAACCCAGACCTTTGGATTGCAATGGAAGGAAGCACCCTGGGAGATAGTAAGTTCCAGGACAGCCTGAACTAGACTGGGCAGCTGTCCTCTCAAAAAAGGGGGATAAGGTTAACAAAATAGCCATTCTCCGTAAAAGTCTACTTTGAAGGGAAACTATGTAACTTCTACACACTCTGTCAGAATAAAATAATGTGCAGGTATCTAAAAAGCTTATTCAATTAAGAGAAACCCATGGGTTAGTTGACACTAGTATCATCTGGTAATCATAAAAGTTTAGGTATTGTCCACTCTACTAAATCACATCGACATTTAAAAAAGACAGGTGGCAAAGGGGCCCACTATATTGTGAAAAAAAATGTCTCAAACATTTTAACTACTATTTTTTCCTATTATACTTAAATTTTGTTTTATGGTCAAACCAGGGAAAAGCTTAAAACCTTCATGTGTGAGTAATATCAATCAATATAAAGCCTAGGATCTATCATAACAACTAAGAAATCTAAGCTTTAAAGTGGCAAAACATGGATTAAAGTATATTAAACTAGTAATTTAACTGCATTTTCTGCCACCCACATGATCATCCCAATCATAATGAAATACTGTTGTGTGATGTGAGATGGAGTACTATGCAGTGTAAGGATATACTCCTAAAGCTGTCAGGTAAACATCATCTCTAGTTTCTACAGGTATCTGAGAGGCGGGCAAGATGAAGTCAACCTACTTGAATTAACTTCATGTTTATATTAGCTAAATAAATCCTCCCATGGCGTCAAAGCAAATGTTCAGTGTGTTTGGAACACAAAGAAACAAAATAAGCAACATCTTGTGCTAAACATGCTTTTCAGACCTGCATAAACAAGGTCTGAAAAAGGGCTATTAAATAAATTTGTTGTTGGAAGGATCATCTTTCTGGAACTTCCTCTTGAGAAACCAAACTTTAAATATAATCACCACTATGTAAAGATATTCATAGATGATAGCCTCATTCAAAATAAGATAAATAAGATCTCTTTGATATTCTGATACAGAAAAAATTCATTTCAAAACTTCAGCTCATATTTTCAGTTTGTTTTCTAGCATATGCACTACACAATTATATCATAATGCTATTTATTTATAAGACTCGAAGTAAGCATCTCAAAGATCAAATATATACATTTTAATAACTGAAATATTTACATAATGAAGCCATGTCAAGTTTCAACATTAAGAACATTGTTTTGGATGTCATCAAGATGTTTAAAAGGAGAAAAGAAAAAAGAAAAAAATGACCTTAGTAACTCAAGCTCACAGTTACAGTATTCTAACAAGCCAGACTTTACCTTTTAATAAGCAAACATGGCAGCAGTTGCTCCTTATTTCTTTATAAGAAATGTTTAGAACTTGGTACTTTCAAATAAATTTTGTCCCCTGGTGATCTTCTGAATTACTAATAAATTCCAAGGATTTCTCTAAACAAGTCATTGATATATTTAAAGTTTGATGACCAGTGATAAAAATTTCTGTACAGGAAACTGCAATAAATGATGTATCATTTCAACATTTAAAAGGAACTAATCAGCAGAACAAGATTACATGAGATAGACTGTGCGCAGTAGTTGCAGCTTATAAAACACACCAGCAATTTGTACCTGGTGAGTATAAAGAGAATCAGGGATACCGAGGACTTTACAACCAAGTGCATACACAGGGCATCAACAAATTAGAGGACAAAAGAATTCGCATTTTCTGCACTAAAAGATTACACAAATGTCTTTGAAGACAAAGAAAATTCAAAGGTTTTTGAAGGGTGTAAAAGAAGAAATCTGAAATGTAACTCTGACTGTAAAAACAGTTTTACTTCTTGAGACCAATTTTCTTGGCTTCTGTTTCATATATCAATAATCTCCACATTTTGACTACAAAAACATCTGCTTCTTCATCTAGTACCTTGAAGACAAGACAGTACACATAAAGATAATTAGTAGTATGCCAAATTGACAGCAACACACAAGAAAATTCTTATCCAAACACAATCAACATAATGACTTAAACAAAAATTGTCCAGTATGAAATAAATTTTAAACAGAACAGTTAAATCAGCAAAAGAAAGATAATGATTCAATCATCTACTGTGATTCTTGAATAATAATTCCATTGTACTTTGTTTACTGGTTGTATTTTCAGATACACAGGCCAGACTGTCCCTAAACTTCAAAGGAAACAAGGACAACATTGAGCTCCTGCTTTCCCCTTCTCCAAGTATTGAGATTACAGACATATGCCACCACTGCAACACAGTCTCCAAAACACTGTGTAGATACAACTTTTTATTTTGAAGGTAATTTTATAGATATTACATTTATATGTGTCTGGCCAAACTACTTCATAAGAAAAAAAAGCTTGCTATACAGAATTATCTATGCATGGGCATTGGTTGTGCATGCTTTTAAGCCCAGCACTCAGGAGGCAGAGACCGGGATCTCTGTGAGTTTGAGGCTAGACTCCAAACAATAGAGAGAATTCCTGCCTCAAAAAAATAAACAAAAAATAAAAGTGAAAAACTTAAATGTATAATGTATATTTATGCATGTACACTCATAGTCATTTTACTTATCCAAATCCAGACATATTATCTTACCTAAATTTAACAACTGCTTATTTTGTGACACTAAATACCAATGCCACAGGATACAAAAATACTGACATTATCTGTTCTCCTGGTAAATGAATAATCCAGATTATTTCACTATCTAATTAGGATTTAATTATTGCATACTATTCCTACTACTACCTCCACCTTTAGCCTATACACATAAGGCTCTGGTACTCAAGGGTGCTGTTAAAAGTAACGGAAGACCTTACTTCCTTCAAGACATTATCTACGGAAGATACTCCAGAATATATATCACTGTTCGACTGGAAAACAACTTCTTATCTGGTTTCTTCCCTAAACTGCCTCTAAGAATATTGAGAACCAAACAGTTACTGTGATCCCCCATCTTCACACATCACCCTGTACCCTCAAACACCCTGGGACCTCTTCCTTGTTTCATGTCTAGAGACCCACCTCCAGAGTGTCCTGGATAAGTGGTATAGTGTCTATCTTGAAGCATAGAGCAAGTTTGGTGATGCTGTTCTTACTTTGGAAATGACTGAGGAAGTGCACCCTTGAGCCATGGAATCTGGCATTCTTGGTGCATTACTGCTATCAAGCAGAATGGTTTTGCCTATCCCAGAATTATGTTTCCCTGCTAAATGGGACATGGCTGCAGGCTGCCTAGAGAGAGAAATCCACTCCTTACCACAACAGGAGAAAAGGTTGTCTCCTGCAGTAACCTTAGACAAGGAGATGGCTAGAAGGAAGGAGGATCCATGGTCCCCTGGGGTGCTACAAGATTGGATTGTTGGACGCAGGAAACTCACACTTTTCATTCTGGTACAGCCATGTCTGGCTAGATCTGGGGTACACTGTAGGGGATTCTGCATACTGGGATGCATATGGCCTGATATGCAGAATTTTCCTGTCTCCCCGCCATCTCTTTTTGTCATAAGTCCAACACCGAATTCCCTACCTTCTTCTAAAGTTATTCCAACAACAACAACAGCCCACTACTGAAGTCACACACACTGTCCAACATTTCTGGCCTGTGATCAGTGTCTCAGGCTAGGTGCCATTGTAGCTAAATATCTGTAAAACATTTATCTTCTTCCCTGTTGTCCTTTCCCATCCTCATCAGCCAGGCCTACACTCTGGCATTGCTATGCTTCCTTTTAGACATGGCATTCTCCTTGATCAATTCTGAAGGTTCAGTTTAGTGACTGGGACCTATTACAATAGGTTTCTGCTCCAAAACCACATTTCCAGAAAACTACAAGCAGTCTGGCTGATACCACCTCCTTATCACTTGCAAACTGGCTGTTTGTACCTAATGGACATGGGACTCAAGGCAGTCTGTTGGCTCAAGATGAATCTCGGTAGAAGCAGCAGCCAGAGTATTATGTGGACTGAATGATGTCCAAAGCAGGCCAGGCAGGCCCATAGTTACCATCCAGCGTAGGCTAGGTTTCAATTACCCTACCTACATCACTTAACAACCTTCCTCTCTGAGATGGGGTACACATGCTCATGGCGTATGCCTGCCTTCTCCTACCTAGATCACCTTTATTAAACCCAGGAGAATCCACAGGCTCCAAGGTTTAAAATCTCCTTTCCTGCTCTTCCAGATCCAGGCATCATCTCAAATATTAAAATACTTAGGGAAGGCCCTGAAATTTACTTAAGTCACTATCTGGGTTCCTGTAACTTCTGTGTGAGTGTGTATGTGTAGACTGAATACTGGCTAGTTATGTGATAGTATTTCAAGAAATTTTTATGATGTTCCACCCAGATGTTGCTTTAGGATAAATTGACAATGTTGAAAACTCTGCTGTCAAGTTATGAGTTATGATGGTAAACTAAGATATATGCTTATTTGGTAGTTCACAGGAATCTGTTCCTCTTTAAAGGAGTTTAATCTTCAGTTAATCATAGCAAGGATTGCACTAGTTCTGTTAATATTCACCATGAGACAAATATTATTTTCTTTTCAATGAAGCTACACATTCACTGTCAAAGCCCAATGACTAAGATGCATACTTTGCTACAAGAATCCATTCCACTACCTGGTATTTTTAAGCAGCATGTTTTTTGCTTGATGATATTTGAAATGTGGTTGGAAGGCAGCTATGCTCATCACTATACCACCATCACATTCTAAGACAAATTGAAGAAAACCTACAAACACATGGAAATTGAATAATGCACAACTGCAGAATTCGTGGTTCAAAGAAGAAATAAAAAAGAAATTAAAGACTTCCTAGAATTCAATGAGAATGAAGACACAACATATGCAAACTTATGGGACACATTGAAAGTAGTGCTACGTGGGAAGTTCATACCACTAAGTTCCCACATGAAGAAACTTGAGAATAATTACACTAGAGAATTAACAGTACAGCTGAAAACTCTAGAACACAAAGAAGCAAACGCCCCAGGAGGAGTAGACAGCAGGAAATAATCAATATGAGGAGTGAAATTAATAAAGTACACACACAAAGAATCAATGCAATGAAGAGGTGGTTCTTTGAGAAAATCAACAAGATAGACAAACGCTTTGTCGAAAATTATGAAACGGCAAAATGTGAATATTTGAATTTACAAAATCAGAAATAAAAAGGAGCACAAAACAAAGCACAGTGAGGAAATCCATAGAATCATCATGTCTTACTTTAAATCCTGTACCAACAGAATTTGAAAATTTAAAGAAAATGGACAATTTTCTTCATAACTATCACTTGCGAAACTAAAATCAAGAACTGTTAGGCAAGTTAAATAGACCTATAAAACCTAAGGAAAAAGAAGTAGTCATCGAAAACTCAGAAACAAAAAAATCCCATGGTCTGATGGCTTCAGTGCAGAATTTTACCACAAATACAAAGATCAGCTTATACCAATTCTCCGCAAAACATTCTATGCAATAGAAGCAAAAGAGCATTTTCCAAACTCTTTTATTGGTCTTCAATAACACAGATATCCAAGACATCAGTGATCAGGAACACTAATTCAGGTGATCTCACTCAAACTGGCTTGTGCATGTTATCACAGTCTAAGTTCCATTTTTTCTCTGCTCCATAAATATCACCAAATATTTTGGCAGCCACTGAGCATTTTTCTTTTTCTGTAAGAAAACTCAAACATGCCTTTGACCACAAATTAGGGCAAAATCTGATCTTTTCTACTGTTTAGTGCATAGATGTCTCCATTTGACTTGATCAAAAGATGCTCCAGTTCCATCATGACAGAATCACTCTGTAGAAGTTTGCTCACTGCACCCACATTTAAAAAAATTTAAAATGAAGCATAAATAATTCAAGGAATCATGTGGGGTCTGGGCACACTACTCCACCTTGTTTTATGTTTTGACACATGTATGTTGGCTTTACCCATTTGTGCAGTGGTCCTCAAGAAACCTGAATCCATATCTCCCATGTGCACATATTTTAACTTTTCAAATTGTGTCATATGAGTAACAACTATTTGCCATAAATGATGAGGAAATACACCTCAAGGGTAATTTTTAAATAGTTATAGAAATATATTTTGGGTACACCTCATTGTTTAACACTTTTTACGAACAGTCTCTCTAGTTAAATCAAATTGCCCTCCCAGATTTCTGCCATTTCAATGAGGAATGTTATGAGACAGCATAGCTCCCTCTACCTGATATAAGTGACCATTGAATATTTCCCAACAACTTCTGAAGACATTTAATGATTGGAAACTCTACTACCTTGCCAAATAACTTTTGAAAACTAATTGAAGTTTGTGAAATCTCTTTTTCTAATCCAATCTGTAATCCAATATATAAAGCACTCAGCAGTTGACAAGGCCTCATTTGTATCTTAGCTGACATGTCCTAATTTGTATCTTTATTTTCTCTTTTGTAGTTAGGGTCTAACAGAGCAGCAGTTTTCCTGAGTCTTCTTATCAAAACATTTTTCTCTAAGTTTCCTTTTCCAACCATAATTTTTAGGAGGATTCCTAATCTTCTCCTTGGCTAAACTGTATAGAATCATCCAGACAGAATACTTTGGCTCTTAGGCCATATTGTAGTCTTCCTTCCCTTTTCCATTGACTGACTCTGAGCATTTACATAACCAAACATTCCTGATAACACACTGACTGGCTGGGTTATCTTTTTGGTATATCCAAAGCAACTTAGGTAGCTTCTTAACTTTCCAAAGCAATTTATGTATCTTCTTATTAATTTCCAAAACAATTCAAATAATTCACACTTATACTTCATACATACAAGTGTGGCCACAGCATATGTAAAAAACACATAGTTCTTTTATTCATCCTTTTTCCCTATATCATGATTTGTTTTTTGAAATGAAACTTCCTTAGTTGAAATTTCTGTGACATAACAGCTCCAGCCAATCTTTGAAATAAAAAAAGGTTGAAAAAGGCACTCATGGCTTTCACCATCCTGTCATTTCTAATCATCAATATTCTGTTATAGCTAGGCAATTTGAGAGGAGTTGAAAGGGGTAAAAATAACATCAGATCCTTTGCCAAAGGATTGGACAAATTTTTCATGATTCGTACTGGAGTGGATCAACCTGGTTTTGCATCACCCATGACAATCACAGTTTTACTGAACTCTCTCAAATCCTTAACAGGTAATATTTTCCTTCTTTTTTCTTTATAACAAAACATGTGTATTTGAAATGGAGGTAGATAGTTCAATGTGTCCAGCCTACAATTGCTATTGTACCAGATGATCAGCAGCTGCCATTTTTATTTCACATAGGGTCCATTGGTCAAACCAAATGGGTAAGTATGACACCCATGTATTTGGGTTAGGTCATATGTGTGAAATATTAGTCACAATAGCCCCAGCTGAAAATGACACAGTCCTGTCCAATCTTCTGCCATATGGGTAACAGTATTTCTTGAGTGACAATGACTGGTTGAGTGTTAAAAACTTCTGTGTGCCCCTCATCAGTTCACTTTTTGAGAAGTTCTGAGCTACACTCAGGAGTTACAGCTGTACCCAATCCTGGTACTATGGTATGGCACAATGGTAACCAATCACTACTAGTTAAGTTTAAATTTAAACACAGGAAATAATTTACCAATTGATCTTCCTGGGAATATTTAAAAGTTTTTTCAACCTCAGACTTTTGTTTTTTCATCTTAGCACTATCACTCCATAGGGCATCTTTTACTTATCTCCTACGGGGAAAGGCAGCAATAGAAAAACATTCCAGTCCATTATTCTGAATAGACTTCTGGAGGCGATTTTTAACTTGTTCCCAGTCATGAATATTAAGCCCTCTGGAGTGTAAAAGCCATGGACTACTTTTTCCAAAGTTGAAATAAAATCTTATGTGTCTTCTGCTTAGTAGTAATACCTTGTCTCTTTAATAATTCTAATAACTGTTCTATCAATACAGCCTTAGAAGCTGAAGTACACATTTTCCAAATACACCCTCATAAATATATATCTGCTGACCATCCTCTGAGGGTGATTTCTCAGCATCCCCATTCTTCTCTGATCTTGGTGTCTCAGAGATTTAATCCAATCCACCGTCCTAACCTCTGAGGACAATCACTCCTTTACTGACCCTGTTGTTGGGTGAAAGCCTGGAGATTTAACTATTCAATTTTAGTAACTTTTAGAAGTTGAGTTACCTGTTTTCAATTTCTAGCTTTCTCAAGTTACTTTTTTGAGCTTCCTTTCTTTTCCAATCTCCTTTCTTTTCTGGTCATTCTCACATATCCAATTATCTACAAACCTTGGTGTAACCATGCCATGAGCAAGTATATGTCAGGTGAAAGCCTGGAGATTGAAGTGAAAGATAAGACTTTCCAATGTTATTGATAAGAGGACACTTCTTCATTGTAGAGAGGGAGCAGCAGGCTTACAACACAGAGGAAAAATGCCAGTTGGAAAGATCTTGTTTGTCTCACAGGTAGATATTGATATAAGTGGGGCATGGCCAGGGCAATAAGCCAAGTCTCAGAAATAGGATTTACTTGGACTGAAAAACAGGATGTACCTATTAGCTGACCAGTGACTCACAGAGACCCTGGGGGGCCTGGACTCAACAATATTCTGCTTCTGGGAAGCATTTAGAGATACTGTGTTGTGCCTGTCGACACACTAAATGTTTAGAAACACAGAAGATCAGGTTTTAGATGATATAGCAAAGGATGAAATTATTTAGTCAAGATTGTCATGATGACTTTGGAAAAATACTATTTATTTTCAGGAGAATCTTCAGTGATGAAGAAGAGTCAATATTGCAACTCTGTTGTTTCTCCTGTCACTTGCTCTCGTTGGGTGTTCTGACTCTCCATCTGCTGTTTCGCATCCTTTTTGTTGAGGAGGAGTGGTGTTGGTTATAGATCTCCAGAAGCCACTTTGGATGATGAACACAAGTAAACTTGCATTGTGACAAAATATACAGGATACAAAGATTATTCTGAGACTCAAAATTGTTCCAGGGGCGTCGGGGAGCCACCGTGCCGTTGGTGGAAGAGGTGTTGGGGCGTGCGGCAGGCCCTGTGCAAGACCGGATTGTGGCCAACCAGTGTATCCCAGGAGTTCTCTGTGTAGAGAAGATTGGCCTTGAACTTCTGCTGCCTCTCTTTACCTTAGCCTCCCTCTGAGTGCTGGGATTAAAGAATAATTTAAGGATGACCACACCTAACAAGAAACCTTTTGGTGCTCATCCTAAATAGTAGGAATGAAATGGGACCATAAGGGACATCAGCTCTCAAGCTCTGTGGTCACTTTCATCAGGTTTTGAAGTGGATCAATTACGATATGACAATCTAGAAACTTACTGGCAATCTGATGGCTCTCAACCTCACATAGTGAACATCCAATTCAGAAGAAAAACAATAGTGAATATGTTGTGTATTTATACAGACTATAAATCTGATGAAAGATACACTCCAAGCAAAATCTCAGTCAGAGTAGAAATAATTTTCACAACCTTCAAGAAATTCGGCAACTTGAATTCGTGAAACCAATTGGCTTGATACATGTTCCTTTAACTGACAGTCATAAGAAGCCAACTTGCACATTCATGATACAGATTGCTGTTCTAGCCAATCACCAAATTGGAAGAGACACCCAAATGTGACAAACTAAAATATAGACACCAGTGGAAGAAAGCTCCATTGGAAAATTCCCCAGATGCAGAACCATCGATTTCATGATGTATCCTTCAATACGGTGACTTGAGAATGGGACAGAAGTTAACTAGAATGTGTTTTTTCATGTCATTGAATATTATGTCAAGTATCATTATTTGGGAAGCATGTCCTTTTACAATTTTATATATATTTAAAACATTTTAATTTAGAGAAATAGCTTTTCAGTGATAGCTGCTTTCTTTATACAATAAAGCTTATACATTTTATATTGTTAAACACAAATTTGAAGTCAATCTTTAATTTTTTCTTTATATTAAAAGCAAACATCTATGCCCCAAATACAAAGGTACCTACATTCGTGAAAGAAACATTACTAAAGCTCAAAATGCAAATAAAATCTCACACACTAATAGTAGGAGACTTCAACTCTCTGCTCTCACTGCTAGACATGACCTCCAGACAGAGCCTTAACAAAGAAACAAAAGAGCTAATAGAAGTTATGACCCTACTGGGTTTAACAGACATCTATAGAACATTCCACCCAAACAACTTCTCGGCGCCACATGGAACCTTCTCTAAAAATGACCACATAATAGCAAACATAGCAAATCTTCACTGATACAAAAAAATGGAATAAACCCATGTATCTTATCAGACCACCATGCATTAAAATTAGAATTCAACAATAACACACATCGCAGAAATCCTACAAACTCATGGAAATTGAACAATGCACAATTGCACCATCCCTGGGTAAAGGAATAAATAAAAATAGAAATTAAAGACTTCCTCGAATTGTATGAGAATTAAGACACAACATACACAAACTTATGGGACACTTTGAAAGCAGTGCTGAGAGGAAAGTTTATAGCACTAAGTGCTCACATGAAGAAACTGGAGAACAGTCATACTAGAGAAATAATAGCACAGCTGAATTCTCTAGAACAAAAAGAAGCAAACTCACCGAGGAGGAGCAGACGCCAGAAAATAATCAAATTGAGGGCTGAAATCAATTAAGTAGAAACCACTAAAACACTAAGAAGAAACAATGAAACTAAGAGTTGGTTCTTTGAGAAAATCAACAAAATAGACAAACCTCTGTCCAAACTAACCAAAAGACAGAGAGAGAGCATGCTAATTAACAAAATCAGGAATGAAAAAGCGGACATAACAACGGACATACCAATGATAAAAGAAAAAAAAGAAATTCTAAATTGATATAAGTCACTTAATAATGAGATGGCCAGGGTGCTGGTGGCTGGGACGTGGAGCGGTCACATGTGCGTGGGGGGCAGCTCCAGGCGCGGAGCGGTGGCCGCGGGCGCTCATGGGCCCCAAGCAACAATGGCGCTGGGCCCGAGGGGCATGCTGCTGCTGCTGCTGCTGGGTGCACTGCAGGTGCTGGAGGCAGGGACGCGAAACTGCTAGTGGCTGCCGCTGCTAGCGCTGCGGTGGGCTGTGAGCAGCACATGTGGTGGCGCCAGGCAACAGAGGGGTCAGAGTCCTTGGGTCTGTGTGGCTTGGCGGTGGGGTGCAAGCGGGCACGCGCAGAGGCAGACTGCATCCACGTCAGGACGCGAACAGCATGCATGGTTAGAGTGTGGCAGAGTCTCCTTTCTCACAGCTGCGGGGCCACAGCGAGCACACGAGGTTGGCGTGGCCGCGGGGCATGCATGCTTGGACTGCAGCAGCTCCGACCGTGGCAATGTAGCTAGCACCGCTGCACGTGGCAGCAGCTGAAGTGCCAATTAGCACTGACATCGGGATGCCGATTTCAGGTGGTTTCCAAGGCATGGGCTGTAATTCCAAAGCACTTCCATGACACCAGATATCGTGGCTATATGGGGAAAACAATATATTTATTTATCATAGAGGGAGAGATTCGCACAGACCAGGAATTAGAAGCTTGCCTGGCTTCCGGGAGAAAAAAGGGAAGAACCTTTTCCTTTCACTTCCTTTCACAGGGCTGTACAGTGATATCAGAGTGTATAATTGTGAGATCATAGTGCAGAATACTGATGTCACAGTGTATAACTGTGATGTAACAGTGCATTATAGAGTTGTCACACTATATAATTGTGATATCATAGTGCAGCATAGTGATATCACAGTGTATAATTGTGATGACTTAGTGCACTATAATGATGTCACAGTGTATAATTGTGATAACATACTGCAGCATACTGATGTCACAGTGTATAACTGTGATGTCACAGTGCATCATTGTGTTGTCCCAATGTATAGTTGTGATGTCATTGTGCACCATATTGCTATAACAGTGTATAATTTTGATCTCATGGTGCACTATAGTGATGTCACAATGCATAATTGTGATGTCATAGTGCAGCATACTGATGTCACAGTATATAATTGTGATGTCATAGTGCATTATTGTTATTTCACAGTATATAATTTTGATGTCATAATGCAGCATAATGATGTCACAGTGCATAATTGTAATGTCCCAGTGCTCTCTAATGATGACACAATGTATAATTTTGATGTGATTGTGCAGTATAGTGATATCACAATTTATAATTGTGATGTTATAGTGCAATATAGTGTTTAATTGTGATGTAATAGCGCAGTATAGTGATGACACAATGTATAACAGTGATGTCATAGTGTGGCATAGTGATGTCACAGTGTATAATTGTGATGTCACAGTGATCTATAGTGATGTCACAATGTATAATTGTCATGACATAGTATATTATAGTGATGTCACAGTGTCTAATTGTGATGTCTCAGTGCAGTACAATGATGTCACTGAGTATAGTTGTGATGTCACAGTGCAGTATAGGATGTCAGAGTGTATAATTTTGAGACCATACTGCAGAATATTGATGTCACAGTGTATTATTTTGATCACAAAGTGCAATATAGTGATGTCACAATGCATAATGGTGATGTGACAGTACTGTATAGTGATAGCACAATTTATAAATGTGATGTCTCAGTGCATTATACTGTTGTCACAATGTATATTTGTGACGTCATAGTGAAATATATTGATTTCATGATGTATAATTGTGATGTCACAATGCAGTATAGTGATGACACAATGTATAAATATTTAGTCATAGTGCACTTTAGTGATGTCACAGTGTATAATTTAGATGTAACAGTGCACTATATTGATGGCACAGTGTATAATTGTGATGTCATATTGCAGTATGGTGATGTCAGAGTGTATAGTGATGATTTCATAGTGCAGTGTAGTGATGTCACAGTGTGTAATTGTGATGATATAGTGCAGTATAGAGATGTCACAGTGTATAATTGTGATGTCACAGGGCAGTATATTGATTTCACAGTGTATAATTGTGATGTCACAGTGCAATATAGTGATGTCACAATGTGCAATTGTGATGTTATAGTGCTCAATAGTGTCTAATTGTGATGTCATAATGCAGTATAGTAAATTCACAATGTATAACTGTGATGTGAGAGTGCATTATATTGTTTCACAATCGAAATTGTGATGTAATACTGCAGCATATTGATGTCACAGTGTATAATTGTGATGCCACTGTGCAGTATATTGATGTCAGAGTGTATAATTTTGAGATCATACTGCAGAATATTGATGTCACAGTGTATAATTTTGATTGCACAGGGCACTATAGTGATGTCACAATCTTTACATGTGATGTCATAATGTAGTAGAGTGATGTCATAGTGTATATGATGTCACAGTGCATTATAGAGTTGTCACAGTGTATAATTGTGATGTCATAGAGCAGCATAGTGATGTCACAGTGTATAATTGTGTTGTCATATTGGACTATAGTAATGTCTGGGTGAATAATTATGATGTCATATTTCAGCATAGTGAGGTCATATTGTAAAATTGTGATGCCATAGTGAAGTATAGAGATGCTACATTGTATATTTGTGAAGTTACAGTGCAGTACAGAGATGTCACCATGTATAATTATGATGTCACAGTGCAGTATACTGATGTCAGAGTGTATAATTTTGAGATAATAATGCAGAATAGTGATGTCACAGTGTATAATTTTGATCTCACAGTGCATTATAGTGATGTCACAATGTATAATTGTGATGTCATAGTGCAGTATAGTGATGTCACACTGTATATTTGTGATGTCATGTTGCAATATAGTGATATCACAGTGTATAATTGTTATGATGTCATAAGGCAGAATTGAGATATCACAGTGTATAATTTTGATGTATCAGTGATCTCTATTGATGTCACAATGTCTAATTGTGATGTGATAGTGCAGTATTCTGATGTCACAATGTATTATTGTGATGTTATAGTGCACTATACTGTATAATTATGATGTGATAGTGCAGTATGGTGATGTTACAGTGTGTAATTGTGATGTGATAGTGCAGTATTGTGATGTCACTGTGTATAATTGTGATGTCATAGTATTTTTTATTGATGGCACAATGTATAATTGTGATGTGATAGTGTAGTATTGTGATGTCACTGTGAAATTGTGATGTTACTGTGCAGTATAGTGACAACACTGTGTATAATTGTGTTTCATAGTGCAGAAGAGTGATGTCACAATGAACCATTGTGATTTCATAGTGCACTATAGTGATGTCACATTGTGAAATTGTGATATCATAGTGCACTAGAGTGATGTTACTGTGTTTAATTGTGAAGACATTCTGAACTATAGTGATGCCACATTGTATAATTGTGAAGTTACAGTGCAGTATAATGATGTCACTGTGTATAATTTTAATGTCATAGTACAGCATAGTGATGTCACAGTGTATATTTGTGATGTCATATTGCAATATAATGATATCACAGTGTATAATTGTTATGTCATAATGCAGGATTGTGTTTTCACAGTGTATAATTATGATGTCTAAGTGATCTCTATAGATGTCACAATGTATAACTGTGATGTGATAATGCAGTATAGTGATGTCACAATATGTTATTGTGATGTTATAGTGCACTATACTATATAATTGTGATGTCACAGTGTATAATTTTTATAGTGCAGTATACTGTTTTCATGATGTATAATTGTGATATCATAGTGCACTATAGTGATGTCACAATGCATAATGGTGATGTGACAGTACAGTATAGTGATGTCACAATTTATAACTGTGATGTCACAGTGCATTGTAGTGTTGTCACAAAGTGTATTTGTTATGTCATAGTGATTTCATGATGTATAATTGTGATGTCACAGTGCAGTATAGTGATGTCACAATGTATAATTATGATGCCTTAGTGCAGCATAGAGATGTCACAGTGCACTCTAGTGGTGTCACAATGTATAACTATGTAGTCATAGTGCACTTTAGTGATGTCACAGTGTATAATTTTGATGTAACAGTGCACTATAGTGATGGCTCAGTGTATAATTGTGATGTCATAGTGCAGTATGGTGATGTCAGAGTGTATAGTGGGGATTTCATAGTGAAGTGTAGTGATGTCACAGTGTGTAATTGTGATGATATAGTGCAGCATAGAGATGTCACAGTGTATAATTGTGATGTCACAGGGCATTATATTGATTTCACAGTGTAGCATACTGATGTCACAGTGTATAATTGTGATATAACAGTGCTCTCTAATGATAACACAATGTATAATTGTGATGTGATTGTGCAGTATAGTCATGTCACAGTGTATATCTGTGATGCCACAGTGTATAGTTGTGATATCACAGTGCAGTATAGTGATGTCAGAGTGTAAAACTGTGATGTAACAATGCACTATACTGTTGTCACAATATATATTTGTGATGTTATAGTCCACTATATGTATAACAGTGATGTCATAGTGCAGTATAATTGTTATAGTGCAGTACAGTTATTTCATGATGTATAATTGTGATGTCATAGTGCACTATAGTGATGCCACAGTGTATAATTGTGATGTCATAGTGTACTATAGTGATGACACAGTGTATAATTGTGTTATCACAGAGCAGAATAGTGATGTCACAATGGACAATTTTATGTCATAATGCACTATCGTAATGTAAAAGTGGATAACTGTGATGTCATAATGCAGTAAAGTAATGTCACACTGTATAATTGTGTTTCCTAGTGAAGTATAATGATATCACAATGTATAATTGTGATGTCACTCTAGAGATGTCACAATGTATATTTGTGATGTTATAGTGCAATATGGTGATGTCACATTATATTATTGTTATAGTGCATTATGGTGATTTCATGATGTATAATTGTGAAGTTAGTGCACTATAGTGATGTCACAGTGTATATAGTATAAGTGTGATGTCATAGTGTTATCACAATATATAATTGTGATTTCACAGTGAAGTACAGTGATGTCAGAGTGTATAATTGTGACATCATAGTGTAGAATAATGATGCCACAATGTATAACTGTGAAATAACCGTGCATTATAGTGTCACAAGGTATAAGTGTGATGTCATAGTGCAATATAGAGATGTTACAGTGTAAAATTGTGATGTCTCAGTGCTCTATGTAGATGTTACAATGATTAATTGTGATGTGATAGTTCAATTTAGTGATGTCACAATGTATAATTGTGATTATATAGTGCACTATACTGTATAATTTTGATGTCATTTTGCAATATAGTGATGGCACAGTGTATAATTGTGTTGTCATATTGCAGCATAATGACACAGTGTATAAATATTGTGTCACAGTGCAGTATTGTATTGTCACAGTGTATAATTGTGATGTCACAGTGCTCTCTAGTGATGTCATAATGTATAATTGTGATGCTATAGGGCAGAGTAGTGATGTCACTGTGTATAGTTGTGATGTCACAGGGCAGTATAGTGATGTCAGAGTGTATAATTTTGAGATCGTACTGCAGAATAGTGATGTCACAGTGTATAATTTTGATCTCACACTGCACTATTGTGATCTCACAATGTATAATTGTGATGTCACAATGCAGTATATTTATATCACAGTATATAAATGTGATGTTACAGTGCATTATAGTGTTGTCACAATGTATATTTATTATGTCATAGTGTATAATTGTGATGTCATAATGCAGTATATTGATGTCACATTGTATAACAGTGATGTCATATTGCGGCATTGTGATGTCACAGTGTATAATTGTGATGTCATAGAGCAGTATTGTGTTGTCACAGTGTATAATTTTGATGTCACAGTGATCTATACTGATGTCTCAATGTATAATTGTGATGAAATAGTGCAGTATAGTGATGTCACAGTGTATAATTGTGATGTCACTGTGTATAGTTGTGATGTCACAGTGCAGTAAAGTGATGTCAGAGTGTATAATTTTGAGATAGTACTGCAGAATAGTGATGTCACAGTGTATAATTTTGATCTCACACTGCACTATTGTGATGTCACAGTGCAGTTTATTTATGTCACAGTATATAAATGTGATGTTACAGTGCATTATAGTGTTGTCACAACGTATATTTATTATGTCATAGTGCAGCATATTGATGTCTCAGTGTATAATTGTTATAGTGCAGTATAGTGTTTTCATGCTGTATAATTGTGATATCATAGTGCACTATAGTGATGCCACAGTGTATAATTGTGATGCCATAGTGCACTATAGTGATGTCACAGTGTATAGTTGTGATGTCACAGTGAATTATAGTGATGTCAGTGTGTATATTTGAGAGATCATATTGCAGAATAGTGATGTTACGGTGCATAACTGTAATGTAACAGTGCATAATAGTGTGAAGTCGTAGTGCACTATAGTGATGTCATAGAGTATAATTGTGATGTCATAGTGCAACATAGTCATGTCTCAGTATATACTTGTGTTTCATAGTGCAGCATAGAGATGTCACAGTGTATAATTGTAATGTCATAGTGCTGTATTGTGATGTCACAGTGTATAACTGTGATGTCTCAGTTCTCTGTATTGATGTCACAGTGTATAATTGTGATGTTATACTGCGCTATACTGTATAATTGTGATGCATAGTGCAGCATATTGATGTTTCAGTGTATAATTGTGATATCATAGTGCAGCATAGTGATGTCACAGTGTGTAATTTTGATGTCAGAGTGCAGTACAGTGATGCTACTGTGTAAAATTGTGATGTCACAATGATCTCTAGTGATGTCTCAATGTATAATTGTGATGATATCGTGCAGTATAGTGATGTCACAGTGTATAATTTTGATCCCACAGTGCACTATAATTCTGTCATAATATATACATGTGATAACATAGTGCAGTACAGTGATGTCACAATGTATAGTTGTGATGTCATAGTGCACTATATTGTATAATTGTGATGTCATTGTGCAGTATAGTGATGTCACAATGTATAACTGCGAAGTCACAGAGCAATATAGTGATTTCACAATGTATAATTGTGTTGTCACAGTTCACTGTAGTGATGTCATCTTGTATAATTGTATTAACTAATGCAGAATAGCGATTTTATAATGCAGTATAGTGATGTCTCAGTGTATAATTGTGTTTCTTAGTGCAGAATTGTGATGTCACAGTGTATAGTTGTGATGTCACAGTGTAATATAGTAATGTCGCAGTATATAACTGTGATGTGACATTGCATTATAGTGTTGTCACAATGTATATTTGTGATGACATATTGCATTACAGTGATGTCACAGTGCAGTACAGTGATATCAGAGTGTATAATTGTGATGATATAGTGCACAGTAGTGAAGTCACATTGTGTAATTGTGATGTCATAGTGCACTATAATTATGTGGCAGTGTATACCTGTGATGTCATAGTGAACTATAGTGATGCCACATTGTATAATTGTGGGGTTACAGTGCAGTATATTGATTTCACAGTGTATAATTGTTATAGTGCAGTATAGTGAGATCATAGTGCAGAATGGTGATGTCACAGTGTATAATTTTGATCTCACAGTCCACTATAGTTATGTCACAATATATAAATGTGATAGAAGCTCTTAAGTAGGAAATGAAAAATTTCTTTTAAAAATTGAGGGAAATGAAACTTCGTTAATTGAAATTTCTTGTGTCAGAACAGCTCCATGCAATCCATGAGTTAAAACAAAGGGATCAAAGCAGACCTTATGGCCTTCACAATCTTTCCATTTCTTACTGTAAATATTCTGTTGTAGCTAGGTATATTGAGAGGAGTTTCCATGGGTAACAATACCATTTGGTCCATTGCCGAAGATCTGAAAATTTGGAATTCATACTGAAGAGGGTAAAACTGGTTGTGTGGCACCCATTACCATCACAATTTTATTGACATATGTCAAATCCTGTAATAGATGCCATTTTCCTATATTTTTTCTGATAACTAAAACAGGTGTGTTCCAAGAGGAGGTGGAAAGTTCAGTACTTCTAGCCTACAACTGCTCTTGTACCAGCTGATAAGCAGCCTCCAATTTTATTTTAGATTGGGGCCACTTATCTACCCACCTTGGTTGGTCTGAGTTTCATGTGCTTGGGGTCGGTGATATGGTTGGAGGCTTAGTCACAATGGCCAGAGTTAAAAATGACCCGGTCCTGTCCAATTTTCCAATTTATTGATAACAGAATATCTTAAAGCAACTGGATGAGTGGTAATAACTGGTTAAGTTGTAAAAAGTTCTGTGTGCCCCTCATCATCTCTCCATTTGAGAAGTTCTGAGTTACAATCTGGAGCTACAGCCGTACCCATTCCTTGTAATATGTCACAGCACAATGGTAACCAATCACTAGTAGAACAGTTTAAAGGTTCATATGTACAGTATTTTACTATTTGTTCCTCCTCAGCATTTTTAAATATTTTCCAAGATCAGTCATTTGGTCCTTCTTCTTAGTACTAGCACTTCATGGGGCATCTTTCACTAATATCCAAATTGGGAAGGGGCAAATTGAAAACATTCCATTCCTTCTTTCTGAAGATCCTTTATTTATTTATTTATTTTATTATTATTATTTTTTATTTTCCATTTTAAATTTAGATAAGAAACAAGGTTGCTTCACAAGTCAGTTCGAGGTCCCTCTCACTTTCCCTCCCCTCCTCCCGTGTCCTCCCCCCATCCCCCCCCGTTATCCCCTCATTCCCGCAGGGAGGGTGAGGCCCTCCATGGGGTGTCCATAGTCTGTCATTTCATATAGGGCAGGGCCTAGACCCTTCCCCAAGAGTTCAGGGTGAGAGTGCACCTCACATTGTTCTATGGGAGTCCAGAGTCCGTGTGTATACTTGGGATGGGTACTGATCTGCTGTCCAAGGCTCAATAGATTACCTAGGCCTCCTCACTGACACCCAGATTCAGGGGGTCTTGATCAGTCCCATGCTGGCTTCCCAGGCTGATGCCTGGGATTCAAGAGTTAACCTTTGTCTGGTCAGCTGTTTCTGGGGGTTAAACCAGCCCAGTCTTAATCCCTTTGATCATCAGTCCTCCCTCTCTGATACTGGCTTTCTTGAGTTCAGCTCAGTACTTAACCAGCCACTAAATGAAGTTTCTGTTTCCCAGACTCTCTGGCCATAAGATTGTAGACTGGCACTCCCCAGATCTATGTCTAAAATCCATATATGAGAGAGTACATGCCATGTTTCTCTTTCTGTGACTGGGTTACCTCACTCAGGATGGTTTCTTCTAGTGTCATCCATTTGCCTGCGAATCTCATGATTCCATTATTTTTTTCTGCTGAATAGTACTCCATTGTGTAGATGTACCACATTTTCTCTATCCACTCTTCGGGTGAGGGACATCTAGGTTGCTTCCAAGTTCTGGCGATTACAAATAAAGCTGCTATGAACATAGTGGAACAGACATCTTTGTTATATGAATGGGCATCTTTTGGATATATGCCTAAGAGTGGAGTTGCTGGGTCTTGTGGTAGGTTTATTCCCATTTTTCTGAGGAATCTCCATACTGCTTTCCAAAGTGGCTGAACCAGTTGGCACTGCCACCAGCAATGGAGGAGTGTCCCCCTTTCACCACATCCTCTCCAGCATAAATTGTCATTGGTGTTTTTGATTTTAGCCATTCTGACAGGAGTGAGATGGTATCTCAGAGTTGCTTTGATTTGCATTTCCCGGATGGCTAAGGATGTT
The DNA here is from genome assembly GCF_017639785.1 of Mesocricetus auratus. Lineage (NCBI taxonomy): Eukaryota > Metazoa > Chordata > Mammalia > Rodentia > Cricetidae > Mesocricetus > Mesocricetus auratus. Next base: position 20,963 of record NW_024429717.1, read on the forward strand.
GAGCACTTTCTCAAGTGCCTCTCAGCCATTTTAGACTCCTCTATTGAAAACTCTCTATTTAGTTCTGCAGCCCACTTCTTAATTGGGTCCTTTGCTATTTTGGAGTCTTGCTTCTTGAGTTCTTTGTAAATTTTGGATATCAGCCCTCTGTCAGATGTGGGATTAGTGTATATTTTTTCCCATTCTGTGGGCTGCCTTTTTGTCTTGCTGACTGTGTCCTTTGCCTTACAGAAGCTTCTCAGTTTCAGTAGGTCCCATTTATTAATTGTTGATCTCACTGTCTGTGCTACTGGTGTTATGTTCAGGATGCTGTCTCCTGTACCAATTCGTTCAAGGGTACCACCCACTTTCTCTTCTAAGAGGTTCAGTGTGGCTGGATTTATGTTGAGGTCTTTGATCCATTTGGACTTAAGTTTTGTGCATGGCGATAAACATGGATCGATCCGCATTCTTCTACATGCCAGTCTCCAATTATGCCAGCACCATTTGTTCAAGATGCTTTCTTTATTCCATTGTATATTTTTAGCTTCTTTGTCAAAGATCAGATGTTCGTACGTGTGTGGGTTAATACCCGGATTTTCAATTCGATTCCATTGGTCTGCCTGTCTATTTTTGTGCCAATACCAAGCTGTTTTCAGGACTATAGCTCTATAATAGAGCTTGAGGTCAGGGATAGTGATGCCTCCGGACGTTGCCTTGTTGAACAGGGCTGTTTTGGCTATCCTTGGTCTTTTGTTTTTCCATACAAAATTGATTATTGTTCTTTCATGGTCTGTGAAGAATTGTGCTGGGATTTTAATGGGGATAGCATTGAATCTGTAGATTGCTTTTGGCAGGATTGCCATTTTTACTACATTGATCCTACCTATCCAAGAGCATGGGAAATCTTTCCATTTTCTGAGGGCTTCTTTAATTTCTTTCTTTAAAGATTCAAAGTTCTTACGATACAGGTCTTTCACTTGTTTGGTTAGCGTTACGCCTAGGTATTTTATGTTGTTTGTGGCAATTGTAAAGGGTGATGTTTCTCTGATTTCTCTTTTAGCCCTATTATCATCTGCATATAGTAGGGCTACTGACTTTCTTGAGTTGATCTTGTAACCTGCCACTTTGCTGAAGGTGTTAATCAGCTGTAAGAGTTCCCTGGTAGAGTTCTTTGGGTCATTGATGTAAACTATCATATCATCTGCAAACAGTGAAAGTTTGACTTCTTCCTTCCCAATTTGTATCCCCTTGATCCCCCTTTGTTGTCGTATGGCAATAGCTAGAACTTCAAGTACCATGTTGAACGGGTATGGAGAGAGTGGACAGCCTTGTTTTTTTCCTGATTTTAGAGGAATTGCGTTGAGTTTCTGTCCATTTAGTTTGATGTTGGCTGTTGGTTTACTGTATATGGCTTTTATTATGTTTAAGTATGTCCCTGTTATCCCAGATCTCTCCAAGACCTTTATCATGAAGGGGTGTTGGATTTTGTCAAAGGCTTTTTCAGCATCTAGTGAGATGATCATGTGATTTTTGTTTTTCAGCTTGTTTATATGGTGGATTACGTTGATGGATTTTCGTATGTTAAACCATCCCTGCATCCCTGGGATGAAACCTACTTGATCGTGGTGAATGATTGTTTTGATGTGTTCTTGGATCCGATTTGCCAGTATTTTATTGAGTATTTTTGCATCAATGTTCATGAGGGATATTGGTCTGAAGTTCTCTTTCTTGGTTGTATCTTTGTGTGGCTTGGGGATCAAGGTTATTGAAGCCTCATAGAAAGAGTTTGGCAAAGACCCTTCTGCTTCTATTGTGTGGAACACTTTGAGAAGAATTGGTATAAGCTGTTCTTTGAATTTGTGGTAGAATTCTGCACTGAGGCCATCTGGACCTGGACTTTTTTGGTTGGGAGACTTTTGATGACAGCTTCTATTTCCATAGGGGTTATTGGTCTATTTAAATTGCTTATCTGTTCTTGATTTAGTTTTGGCAAATGATAGCTGTCCAGGAAGTCAGCCATTTCCTTTAAATTTTCGAATTTTGTGGAGTACAGGTTTTCAAAGTATGACCTAATGATTCTCTGGATTTCCTCAGAGTCTGTTGTTATATCCCCCTTTTCATTTCTGATTTTGTTAATTTGCGTGTTCACTCTCTGCTGTTTGGTAAGTTAGGACAAAGGTTTGTCTATCTTGTTGATTTTCTCAAAGAACCAACTCTTCGTTGCATTGATTCTTTGTATTGTTTTCCTGGTTTCTACTTTGTTGATTTCAGCCCTCAATTTGATTATTTCCTGGCGTCTACTCCTCCTGGAGGAGTTTGCTTCTTTGTGTTCTAGAGCTTTTAGCTGTGATGTTAATTCTCTGGTATAACTGTTTTCCTGTTTCTTCATGTGAGCACTTAGTGCTATGAACTTCCCCCATAGCACTGCTTTCAAAGTGTCCCATAGGTTTGGGTATGTTGTGTCTTCATTCTCATTGAATTCGAGGAAGTCTTTAATTTCTTTTTTTATTTCCTCTTTGACCCAGGGATGGTGCAGTTGAGCATTATTCAATTTCCATGAGTTTGTAGGTTTTCTGCAATTTGTGTTGTTGTTGAATTCTAATTTTAAGGCATGGTGGTCTGATAAGATGCATGGAGTTATTCCAATGTTTTTGTAGCTGCTGAGGTTTGATATGTTGCCAAGTATGTGGTCGATTTTTGAGAAGGTTCCATGTGGTGTTGAGAAGAAGGTATATTCCTTTTTATGTGGATGAAATGTTCTATAGATATCTGTTAATCCCAGTTGGGTCATTACTTCTATTAGACCCTTTGCTTCTTTGTTGAGTTTCTGTCTGGTATTCTTGTCTAGTGGTGAGAGTGGTGTGTTGAAATCTCCCACTATAACTGTGTGGGGCTTTAGATGAGATTTAAGTTCTAATAATGTTTCTTTAACGAATGTGGATGCCTTTGTATTGGGGGCATAGATGTTCAGGATAGACACTTCATCTTGGTGGATTTCACCTGTGATGAGTATGTAATGACCTCCTTCATCTCTTTTGATTGATTTTATTTTAAAGTCTAGTTTGTTAGATATTAGGATTGCTACCCCTGCTTGTTTCTTGGGTCCATTTGATTGAAAATTTTTCCCAACCTTTAACTCTCAAGTAATGTCTGTCTTTGAGGGTGAGGTGTGTTTCTTGTATGCAGCAGAAGGAAGGGTTCTGTCTTCGAATCCATTCTGCTAGTCTGTGTCTTTTTATGGGTGAGTTAAGGCCGTTAATATTGAGGGATATTAATGACCATTGATTGCTCATCCTTCTTCGATTTGCGATGGTTGTTGGTGGTGGAATTACGGGTGGAATTTCACCCCTTTGTTCTTTTGGCTGTTGGTAGAGAGGGATTCTCTAATGCTTATGTTTTTCTGGTTGTAGTTAGCTTCCTTGGGTTGGAGTTTTGCTTCCAAAATTTTCTGTAGGGCTGGGTTAGTGGACACATATTGGTTGAATCTAGTTTTGTCATGGAATATCTTGTTTTCTCCGTCTATAGTGATTGAGAGCTTTGCTGGGTATAGTAGTCTGGGCTGGCATCCATGGTAAATATCTATCCAGGACCTTCTGGCTTTCAGAGTTTCCATGGAGAAATTAGGTGTAATTCTGAGAGGTCTGCCTTTATATGTTACTTGACCATTTTCCTTAGCTGCTCTTAATATTCTTTCTTTATTCTGTATGTTTGGGGTCTTGTTTATTATGTGGCGAGGGGATTTTTTTGTGGTCTACTCTATTTGGTGTTCTGTAGGCTTCTTGTACCTTCATTGGCATGTCTTACTTAAGGTTGGGAAAGTTTTCTTCTATGATTTTGTTGAATATGCCTTCTGCCCTTTGAGCTGGATTTCTTCTCCTTCTTCTATACCTATTATTCTTAGGTTTGGTCTTTTCATGGTGTCCCATAATTCCTGGATGTTTTGTGTTAAGGATTTGTTGGATTTAAGGTTTTCTTTGGTTGATAAATCCATTTCTCCTAATGTATCTTCAACACTTGAGATTCTCTCTTCCATCTCTTTTATTCTGTTGTATTGGTAGTGCCTGACTGTTTGTCCAGCTTTTCTATTTTCTGCCTTTCTTCAGATTGTGTTTTTTTTAGTGTCTCTATTTCAGTTTTCAACCCTTGCAGCGTTTGCATTGCTTCTTGCAATTTTCTGTTTATCTGTTCGTCCTTTTGTTGCCTTTTATGAATTTTTTGGTTTGTTCTTTCTTCCATTTCTTGCATTTTTTGGTTTGCTTTTTGTTCCATTTCTTGGATTTTGTGCTTTGTTTCTGCTTCCATTTCCTGCCTTTTTTGGTTTGTTTCTTCCTCCATTTTTTTCATTTTTTGCTTTGTTTTTTCTACCATTTCTTGCATTTTTTGCTTTGTTTCTTCTTCCATTTCCTGCCTTTTTTGGTATGTTTTTTCTTCTAATTCTTGCATTTTTTGCTTTGTTTTTTCTTCCATTTCTTGCATTTTTTGCTTCATTTCTTCTTCCATTTCGTGCCTTTTTTGGTTTGTTTTTTCTTCCAATTCTTGCATTTTTTGGTTTGTTTTTTCTTCCATTTCTTTGAGGGATTTTCCAATATCCTCTTTTAGGGCCTCTATCATTTTCATGAAAGTGCTTTTAAGGTCGTTCTCTTCTGCTTCCTTCGCATTAGAATATTGGGGTCTTGCTGGTGTGGAGTCTCTAGAATCTGGCGGTGTCATATTTGTTTTTCTGTTGCTGACTGTGTTTTTGTATTGTCTCTTTCCCATCTCTTCTTCTAGTGGGTGCAGAAAGAGCCCCTTCCTGGTCTGGGGACCAGAGTTCCCTTTTGGTGGGTGCTAGTAAGTCCAGTAATCTGGTGGTTCTTCTATACCTTGTCCAAATGCTGGTCCGTGGGTGGAGAAGAAGAACAGGAATCTGGGGCACTTAGCCTCCTACCTGGTCCCCTGGACCCTATGCTGGGTCCTGTTGTACCTGATCCGGAACAGCTACTCCTCTGGTCTCCCTGGCTCCTCTAGTTTCCTGGTCTCTTTGGTGGGAGAGAAGATCTGGAGTCTGGGGTGCTTGTCTCCTGCCGGGATTGGGAGCTCTGTGCAGTTCCCAGGCGATCTGCAGGCTCTGGAACACAGGCCGGGAAGCCGGCCTGTTTACCTGATGCTGCCAGAGGGACAGCTACTTCCCTGTACTCCCAGCCTCCTCTCGTTTCCTAGACTCGTTGGTGGGAGAGAAGATCTGGAGTCTGGGGTGCTTGGCTCCTGCCGGGATTGGGAGCTCTGTGCAGTTCCCAGGCGATCTGCAGGCTCTGGAACACAGGCCGGGAAGCTGGTCTGTTTACCTGATGCTGCCAGAGGGACAGCTACTTCCCTGTACTCCCAGCCTCCTCTCGT
>NW_024429718.1:0-2093 GCF_017639785.1 Mesocricetus auratus
TCAGTTCATTCTCTCACCAAATGTACCAGTTGCTGTATACTGAATTCCAATGTGTGATCAGAGAAGCCAACATCAGGCCTGTGCCTTAAACACTGAGTACAGAATATTTGGGGCAACTGGTACCTCAACACATCCAGTGACCTAGGCAGGTTGTGTGAGGCCTTAGGAGGCCCAAGTTGTAGAGACGGATGGTGGTGGTATCATGGCTGAAATGGTTCACAGTCAGAGAGTCCTAAGGCTGTGCAGGCCATTCTTCATTAAGAAGGGGTGACCCATGTGGCCTCAGTGAATCATCTTTTCATTCCAACACAAAAGAGGCAAAGTAAGGAAGATCTTCATGAGTTTAAAGTCAACCTTGTTTATATAGTTGTATAGAGAAGATCCATGGCTATGTAGGGAAACCTTGTGACAAAAGAAAAGAAAGAAATGAAGAAGCAAAGAAACATATTAGAGCTTCGTAATTTGAAACACACCTTTAATTCCAGCAATCTGGAGGCAGAAGAAGGTAAATCTATGAGGAATGAGGAGAACATATTATGGGACAAATTTTCACTTAGATGCAGCCCCAAGAGAAGGTGAGAACTAGGAGAGTATGGCAAAGGAGGTGTTAGTTTTTCAGGTCCCAAGAAAAACAACTCTGAGAATATCTGCTCAGTATTGAAAGACATCCTCAAATATGCCACGATTTCATAGGGTGGGGATGTAGGGTGAGTGGGATCAGACAGTGGGAGGGTCTATAGGAGGAGTTGGGAAAAAGGGTGGAGTACTTGGGTGTGTCCTATGTAGAAATGTTATTTAAGGACAGGTCCTGGTAATAGTTTCAAACACAAGGAACAATCTGGCCACTATGGCAGAGCCTGCTGACACACAGGGTAAGTTGGCCACTTAGGCTTCTGAACACTTGGTGGGGTTGAACGACAGCACCATTTTGTTCTCCCAACATCAATGGGTAAACCTTCCTTCTTCCCTTCCTCTTCATCACCATGACCTGTTTTGTTATTATTCTGCTCAAGGTTTCTGACTAATATTAAAATCTCAAATTTCAATTTATTTTGATTTGATGGTCAAAGTTATTGGTGATTATTTTGTTTATTGCTTTGCTTTTTTGAGGCCAGGTCACCCACTATAGTCCTGGCTGTCATTGAGCTCTCCATGTAGATCTGATCATTCAAGATTTTTTTGTTTGGTTTTTTGAGACAGGGTTTCTCTGTATTGTTTTGGAGGCTTTCAGTCCAGCCTGGCCTCGAACTCACAGAGATCCGCCGGCCTCTGCCTCCCGAGTGCTGGGATTAAAGGCGTGTGCCACCACCGCCCGGCTCAAGATCATACAGTTATCTTCTTCTGGCATACTGAGTGGTGGGATTGAAGGAATGTGACACTACAGACAGCCTGTTTAAAATATTTTCTTTCATTTATTTTTATTGTAAAAATATATTGTAAATATATATATATCTGTTAACAGAGAGGGTCAGATCTACTTATCTACTTATATATGGTTGTGACACAAAATGTGTTTTCTGGAAGTTGATAGAGTTACCAATGTTCTTCAGTTGTGAGGAATCTCTAATGCCCCTATTGTTTGGTTTTGAGATAAGGTCTTTAAGTGTAGTCCTGTCTTTTCAGTTACTCCAAATGTATAATAGGCTGTCTTCCAAGTCAGAGATCTTCCTGGCTCTGCATCTCTAGAGCTGGGATTAAAGGTGTGTTTGTCACCACTCCCTGTTGGGTTTTGTGTTGTTTCAGTTCATTTAAAAGATTCATTGTATATTCTAAATATTACCCATCTGTCAGAACTTGTGTGAGAAATATTTTTCTCGGGCTGTGCCATACATACTTGTCTACTGAGTCCCGATGGTAAACTGAATAAAGTACAAAGTACAGATACCACCAATATCCAATTAGATGAACCATGGTGAGTATTTCAGGGCTTATTTATAAAATAATAAACATCAGGTATTTAAACCATAGTCTACTCTAGGCACCATGTTCATGTAAGGTTTAGTTGGCTGAAGTGGAGTTCATTAATTTTTAATTTTGTTTGTGTATGTGTGTGTATGTGTATTTATCTGATACTTTCTTTCTGGGGTAGTGTT
>NW_024429719.1:0-7314 GCF_017639785.1 Mesocricetus auratus
TTTTTTTTTCAGTCATTGGTTTTGTATCTGGCGTGAGAAGATATTTGTTGCATCTCTACAGGAAAAGTTTTGTCACAGAGCATGAACTGACAGTGGAGAAATATCTATAAAACACATCAGGAAAAATCTGAATGAACCACAAGGACTGTCCCGCGCTACCGTCTCGCCAGCAAGAACGACGCAGAACACTCGGATCCTTCTGCAGTAAAGCTTTAATGCATCTTGAGAGATAGATGATCAGCTTCTTAGAGGGAGACCCCAAGCTAAGAAACCCAGCCCCTTATATAAGCCTAGGAGCTCCGAGTGAGACGTGTAGAGCCGGGATTGGTGGTTTGCACATCACCCCAGATGACGCCACGGGAGAGGCACAGCTTAAACGGTTAACTCCAACTGACAGCAGATGTCAGCGCCATCTTCTAACGGTTAACTCCAACTGACAGCAGATGTCAGCGCCATCTTCTAACGGCAATAGCGATAGCGAGGGCGGCTCCTCACATCTCCCCCTATTCATTTATTTTTGAAGCAATAGGACACCCACAACTTTGGAGTGGAGATAGAGGTCAAATCCCCATGTGCAAATTCGGAACATGTACAAAGCTCCTCTCCAGGGTCTTATCCCCAGAGAGAGCCCTGACCAGTCCGATGTCGTTTTTCTGGGGGAAGGAGATCATGACATAGAACCTTCATGCAAGATGACTTATCTCCCAGGAGAAAGTCGTTATACCGCAGACCTCTCCTGTGCAGTGCTTAGCCTTGCAACTCCTTGGGCTGCTGAAGCCTACCCACTCTATCCCGTGCAATGAGACTAGCCTCGTGGGGTGCAAGAGCTGGGAGGCCAGCGACCTATTGCTTTAACATGGTTAACCAAATGTCAGGGGAGGCTCCGTGTTCTAAGGCAGCAAGTGCTTGTGCCACCACCACTTTGTCTCTTTTGTTTGGGCTCTGAGCTTACACACCATCCAAAGCATCAACACTATTCCACAGCAGAGAACTAGGCTAAATGATCCTACCCCCACCCATTCCTTAAAATAAGAAAATGCAGATGAAATCCAGGAGGAGAGGCCTTCCATCAGAGAAAGATCCAGATGCGTCGAATTCACTTGCAGGATCGCCATTCTCAACTCACGGAGTGTCTGCTCAAACTCAAAAGTCCAATTCTGTAATAAATGTTGAGACAGAGCTTGTGACAGGTTAGCTGCTCTTGTAAAATTCTCATATTGTACTGAAGTGACACAAAGGCCAGGCAACTTTTGTTCACATCCCAATTGGGCCATCTGCCACAATATATCCAATTGTTCCTGAACCAAATTAATCTGTTGGTTTACCAACATCAGGCCTCCTTGTATCTGAGAATTGGCAGTGGCCTGTTTATCTAGGACCATGGTCACAGTGGCCTATAGTTCATTAATGGTTTGAGTTGTCTGCACAGTGGCAGAAAGTGCAAGGGCCGAGGCGGTAACCGAAGCAGTAACCGCGGCGGTGGCTATCAGGCCCACAATAATAGCAGAGATCCCAAAAATCTCGCTTTTCCCTAAACAAACTCAAATTACTTGGCGTCTCAACAGGAACTGGAACAAATCGAGGCATGCGCATTACCAAAGCAAAAGGGTGCTTAATAGCATCCCAGCATAATGCATAAAAACAATTCTAAGCAGAGCAATTTATTTCTTTCTGATTCTTACCTAAGGTATCATTACTCACAACCCAAATAAAGGGCAGCTGAATAATTAGTTCTCTTAAAAGGGGTATACTTAACATTGGAGGAGGACCAATCAGATGATCCATAGCTCTGTCCCTCACTCAGACTGTTGCCTAATGCCCCTTTCCAATCAAAAGTAATCTGTCCCTTCTCACTATCATAGGAGAAAGATCAGTACAGCTTCCATTAATTCAAAAGGATTAGCATTAGATCTTTCTGGATCCATATGAATAAAATTATCCTTTAATGAAGAAATCACAGTAAAGCACAAGCTTCCTACTAATGACAAGGTTCTCTCATCCTGAAAACTCTGTATCTGAGGATCTAAAGGCAAAAGGCAAGCCCCAACTCTCTATTAGTTGTGAAAAATCTAGGGAACACCTGGGCATTCTGCATCACTGGCATCGGTAGGGGGAAGGTAGACATGATGGCCCACCGTAACTCTCCCATCATACTAGGAACCATCATCCCGAGTAGGAGAGTCTTCATCACCCACTTGGCCTCCATCCTTCTTATTCTGGAGTTGTGAAGGAGCTCTTCGAGTGAGTCTTTCAGGGATCCACAGGGGGTTTTCTTCCTCCTGTGGAAAAACACACACAGCTCCCCTGGATCTTATAAGAATAGGATCCGGGCCTTTCCAGAGATCAGTCAAGACATCTTTCCATTTTACCATTTCTTTTGGCCTATCAGGCTCTAAACTGTGGCGATCGGCCGCAGTGTGGCCTTGGGCATCAGAGTTCAAGAAATTAAGGGTAAAAAGTGCCATGGATACAGCAACTCTTGGTACCGAGGGTAGAACATCCTCAATACTCCCCTTTTGTTTAATCAGATATGATTTGAGTGTACGATGGGCACGTTCCACAATGCCCTGTCCTTGAGGGTTATAAGGTAGGCCAGTTAGATGGGTAACATCCATTTGCCGACAAAACTGTCGGAATTTTTGAGAGGTATATGCTGGTCCATTGTCTGTTTTTAAAATTCTGGGTTTTCCCCAAGCACTCCAGGCCTCAAGGCAATGTTGAATCACATATGAGGCCTTTTCCCCTGTTAGGGGTGTGGCGAACATTACGCCAGAACAGGTGTCAACAGAAACATGAACATATTGAAGCCTTCCAAAAGAGGGAATATGAGTAACATCCATCTGCCACATCTGCAATGGTCTAATGCCACGTGGGTTTATTCCCATGTGGGGAGTAGGTAAGAATTCGCAGCAATTCTGGCATTGAGTAACAATTTCCCTAGCCTCTTTCCTGGATAGAGCAAAACGACGGCGCAAGGTCTCAGCCGTCACATGAAAGCGCTGATGGAATTCTTTTGCTGCTTGTGCATGGGTAGACAAGGCAGCGGCCACCAGCTTTGTAGCCTTGTCCGCTAAGTCATTCCCTAAGGACATGGGACCTGGGAGTCCAGAATGTGCTCGGACATGGGTAATGAAAACAGGAAATCTCCTATTTAACAAGGCAGCTTGTATCTTTTGAAAGATGTTAGCAACTCTGCTGGAGGATCTTATTATTCCAGCTATCTCAAGGAGATTAACTGCATTAACCACATAAGAGGAATCTGATACAATATTGAGGGGTCCTGGAAAAGCCTCAAGAACCTCCAGTACTATCAGACATTCTACAACTTGAGGTGAAGTTTCATTATATTGTTTAGATATAACCCTATCCTTGACCACATAAGCTCCCATACCAGTTTTTGATCCATCAGTGTACACCACAGTCCCATCTGGGAGTGGGTCTTTAGCTGTCACTTGTGGAAACACTATAGCCTGGTTTAGGGCAAACTGTAAAATTGGATGCTTTGGAAAATGATTATCAATTTGTCCTGAAAAGGAAGTAACTAAAACTGCCCAATCACTAGATGTGGCTGCCAAGGTCTGAACTTGTGCAGCAGTATAAGGCACAATCAAGGAATCAGGATCCCTGCCAAAATGTGTAACAGCTGCTTTTATTCCGCGAAGCGCGAGCTGTGCAACAGCATCAGGGTACCAGTCAATAATCTTAGCAGGGGAAGCATTTGGATGAATCCAAAGTAATGGTCCATGTTGCCACAGGACTGCAGTTGGCAATTGAGCTGTCTTAAAAACACACAGATTAAAAGGTAGTGACTCCTCAATACGTTGTAATTGTGCTTCCTGTAAGGCCTCTTCCACCATCTGTAAGGCTCGGTGGGCGGCAGGGGTAAATTTTCTGGGTGAGGAGATATGAGGCTCACCCTCCAGGAGATCGAAGAGGGGTTTTAGATCAGCAGATGGAATTTTTAAAAAGGGCCTCAACCAATTTATATCTCCCAGAAGTTTCTGAAAATCATTTAATGTTTGTAAGTGGTCTTTGCGAATTTCTATTTTCTGAGGAACTATATTTTTGGGAGTAATCATTGAGCCCAAAAAGAGGCCTGTATCTGCAATTTGAACCTTTTCTGAGGCAATCTCTAATCCCCACTGTTTTAATTCAGCCACCAGCATGGGGAAAGCCTTTTGTAAAACATCTAACTCTTTGTGACAAATAAGAATATCGTCCATATAATGGATAACGATTAAAGATGTAAATTGCTTCCTAATTGGCTCCAAAGCCTCCTGCACATACAGCTGACATATTGTTGGGCTATTGGCCATGCCTTGCGGCAGTACCTTCCACTGAAATCTCTTGTCTGGTTCCATATGATTAAGAGAAGGGATAGTGAAGGCAAACCTTGGTCTATCCCGTGGGTAAAGTGGAATAGAGAAGAAACAATCCTTAATATCTATAATAATAAGCTTCCAATCTTGAGGAAGTGCAGAAAGCAAAGGAAGGCCTCTTTGAACAGGGCCAAAAAGATGCATCTGATTGTTAATGGCCCGCAGGTCATGGAGTAATCTCCACTTCCCAGATTTCTTCTTAATAACAAAAATTGGTGTATTCCATGGGGAGGTAGAAGGCTCTAGATGCCCCAGCCGTTCCTGTTCTTGCACTAATCTTGTGACAGCCTCTAATTTTTCAGAGGATAGAGGCCATTGAGAGACCCATAACGGCTCCTCTGTTTTCCATGGTATGGGTCGTGAAGCCTCAACGGCCCCTAAATAAAACCCAGTCCTTTTCTACCCCGATTTCCGTGTTGCGTAATGGGTTTTATTCTGCCTTGTTCTTGCCTACCCAAGCCTCTACCGTTTGTATACCCCATCTTTGCCATAATGGCTGATGCCTGGGGGAGTATTCATTAGTTAGGGTCATGCCCATGGCTTGTAACACATCCCGTCCCCATAAATTTACAGGGAGTGGCAACACATAGGGGGTAAAACATCCCTGTTTGCCCTCAGCATTCCGCCAGGTTAAGGCTGAGGCACTGATGGCAGGAGAGGACTGGTATCCAAGACCTTGTAGAGAATGAGATGAAACAACAGTGGGCCAAGACTTCGGCCACCAATGGAGTGAAATAATGCTTTTGTCTGCTCCCGTATCCATTATCCCTTCAAATTCTTTTCCATTAATTAACAATTTTATTGTAGGTCTCTCATTTAGGGGTATAGCCAGATAGGCTGAATCACTTCCAGAAGATCCCATAGCCCTTTTTTGTAAAGTGTAGGTTTCTCCATCCCCGAGGGAGGGCAGCAACACCAGTTGTGCAATTCTATCTCCCTGCTTTATAGAAAATACACCCCGAGGGCTAGAACAGAGAACTTGAATCTCCTCTTTATGATACGGGTCAACAATTCCAGGATATATAATGAGTCCCTGTAAAGTTAAGGAGCCACGGCCCAGAATAAGCCCAATGGTGGCAGGGGGCAAAGGTCCAGGGGAATGGACTGGGACCGGTTGAACATTCATTTGGGGCATGAGTAAGAAGTCGGAGGCGGCACGCAAGTCCATTCCGGGGGTTCCTCGGAAGCCTCTACTTCCTCTTGATTGCTTTTCTGAAATTGGTTCCCATATTTCTGAGGGCCCTGGGACCATGGGCCCCGTGACCCGTTTTTTGATTGGGGTACCTTGGGTTCTTCAATAGGGGGCAGAAGCCTCCCTTTACATCCCGGACTGACCTGCATTCGCTAGCCCTATGATAACCTTTACCACAACGATGGCAAAGCTTCGATTCTCTTGTTCTTTCAGGGGCTTGACAATCTTTCTTAAGGTGCCCCATTCTCCCACAATTAAAACAAGCTTTTCGATTAGATAAATCTCTACGCCTGTGCGTTTGTAAAATGGCGGCAGCTAGTCCTGCATTGGTTAGGGGTCCCCCAGCTCCCTGCACACTCTGAGCCAATCTTGTAAACCTTTGCTTTTGCGAGGGGCGATAGCCGCTCGACATTCCTGGGTTGCTTGTTCATAGACAAGTTGCTCAATCAGGGGCATAGCTTGTTCTGAATCACCAAAGATGCGACTGGCGGCCTCTGTCATTCTGGCCACAAAGTCTGAAAATGGCTCTTGGGGTCCTTGGACAATCTTTGTAAGGTGTCCACTGGACTCTCCCCTTTTTGTGAGGGCCTTCCATGCTTTAATAGCGGCGGCCGACACCTGACCATAGACACCCCAGATGTAGTTGGTTTGATTAAGGGCATGTTGACCCTGACCTGTCAGCATTTCAAATGTCCACTGCCTCTGATTCTCATCTTCAGCCGTGGCATTAACTCTAGCTTGTGCCTGGGCTGCATCATACCAGAGAGCCTTCCATTCCATGTATTGTCCCATGTTGGGAAGCACTGCTTTCACTGTCGTCTGCCAGTCAGTGGGAGTCATGGCAAAATTAGCAAGCCTTTCCACCTGTAATGTGGTAAAGTTAGCATTGACCCCATAATTACGAACGGATTCGGCCAATTCTTTGATTTGATTGTAATCTACAGGGGTATGTACTCTTCCGCCTTCCGCATTCTCGAATACTGGAAAAGCTACTTGTATTTTTCTCCGTTCCTCTAAAGGTAAAAAGGAGTCAGTACCAGTATTCAGCCGAAGCTCATACTGCGGAGGCGCTGAGGGGCGTGAGCCCGCCGGATTTATAGGCGGTGGCCTCACATTCATTTTTGTTTTCAGTGGCCGGTGTCTATCAGGGTGATATCTTTCTTCCTCATACCGTGCCACCTCCTCCTCTAGACCACCTTCTTCGCTAGAATACAGAGTGTCAGAATCAGAATTATCTAGCTCCAAGGCTTCTAGCTCTACTGTAGGGTATAGACTAGATTCTGGCTTTTTCTTTTTCTTAGATTTGTTAGGGGGTGAATGATCACTCCCTTCTTTCTCTCCCCTTTCTTAACTTCTTGGGAGGGCCTTTTTTCTTAGACATGTCTTTCCTTTTGCGAGCTCCCATTCTCTCACTCCGTTCAGTTTCTGACATGCTATCCTGAACTTCCTCTAAGGTTCCCTGACTTTCTATTATAGCAGGGTGACAGGCCTCATCCTCCAAGCAGTTTTTAACTAGCTTCCAAATGGCTTTGGTACCTAAGTGGAGATCTCCTTCTGCATGCTTCCTGTCTAGTTCTTTACCTAGCTTGTTCCATGAGGCCACAGTGAGGGACCCGGAACAAGCATACCATGGTGCCACTCTATCTACCTCCTTCACAAAATTTTGAAGTGTTCGTGGTGCAATTTTAAGATCTCTTTGTTTTAGCACAGTCTGTAGGGCAGTAACCACTGACTGTGACAACC
>NW_024429720.1:0-765 GCF_017639785.1 Mesocricetus auratus
AGTGTTTGCATAAGGCATGGTGTGGGGTGAGATCATGTACCTTCTGACAATGATAATTCCTTGGGAAGTGGCCACAGGTACATGGGATCATTCAGAGATAAAAGAGGGACAGGAGTGTGCTCTCAGTCTCTCTTTGGTCCCAGCTAAGTTTCAGAGACCATAGAATGCTTCTAATACATAATTCTGACTTGCTTAGCAACTGCTGCTGCCACTACTCATATAGCTCAAGCCCGAAAACCTGAATCACCCAGTCTCTTAGGCATCCCCAGCACCACGGTTGCCCAGTCAGCCTGGCCCATTCAGGGCAGCTATGACTTCACCAACCAGCTGAAGCTGTTCTTTGAAGCAGCATCTGTGACCACGGCTGACTGAATATTGCAGGAAAGTCATGCCATGGAGCCTCTGGGAGTTTCCCAACTCATTTGCTGCCCCTGGTCATGTCACCACTACTGCTGCTGTGGCCACTGCAGTATCGCTCGGCCTCCCATTGCTTCCTCTGCCAGTGCAGAACCATGCACATCACTGGAAAGCCTGGTCATAGGGAAAGTGTTCCATTTTCTGTCCCTAGAAATTTGCAGCTGTTTTCTAGGCACAGGTCTCCCTATGTGCACAGGTTGTTCCCACCCCAAACCTGCTTCTTAATTTCTGTACAAGCTACTTAGAATCTTTCAGTTACTGTTTGGAAAAATACCGAGGTTTTGTGGCAGAGCTGTATTTGGCAATACACCTACACCATCTCCTGCCCAAGGATAATAACTTCAGGTT
>NW_024429721.1:0-6817 GCF_017639785.1 Mesocricetus auratus
ATGTTCATGAGGGAGAATGGTCTGTAATTCCCTATCTTGGTTGTGTCTTTTTGTGGTTTGGCTACTAATGTAATTGTAGCTTCATAAAAATAATTTGGCAGTGATCCTTCTGCTTCTATTGTGTGGAAAAATATGTAGAGTATTGGTATTAGCTCTTCCTTGAATTTTTGGTAGAATTCTACACTGAAGCCAACTAGCCCTGGACTTTTCTTGGTTGGGAGACTTGTTATGGCTGCTTCTATTTTTTTAGCAGATATAAATCTGTTTAAATTGTTTATCTCTTCGTGATTTAATTTTGGTAAGTGATATCTATCCAGAAAAATCATCCATTTCCTTCAGATTTTCCAATTTAGTGGAGTACAGATTTTCAAAGTATGACCTGATGATTCTTTGGATTTCCCCAGTGTCTGTTGTTATGTCCCCTTTTTCATTTCTGACTTAGTTAATTAGCATGTTCTCTCTCTGTCTTTTGGTTAGGTTTGAAGAGTTTTGTCTATCTTGTGATTGTCTCAAAGAACCAACTCTTTGTTTCATTGATTCTTTGTATTGTTTTCTTTGTTTCAACTTTATTGATTTCAGCTCTCAATTTAATTATTTCCTGGTGTCTACTCCTCCTGGGTGAGTTTGCCTCTTTTTGTTCTAGAGCTTTCAGGGGTTTTGTTAATTCTCTAGTGTGGCAATTTCTTCATGTGGGCACTTAGTGCTATGAATTTTCCTCTTAGAACTGCTTTCAAAGTATCCCAGAGGTTTGGGAATGTTGTGCCTTAGTTTTCATTGAATTCTAGGAAGTCTTTTATTTCTTTCTTTATTTCTTCCTTTACCCAGGGGTGATGCAATTGAGCGTTGTTCAGTTTCCATGAGTTTGTGAGGTTTCTGCAGTCTGTGTTGACAGTGAATTCTAATATTAAGCCGTGGCGGTCTGAAGGGGACAGGGGGTTATTCCAATTTTTTTTTGTATCTGATGAGGTCGATTTTACTGCCAAGAATGTGGTCGATTTTAGAGAAGGTTCCGTGTGGTGCTGAGAAGAAAGTATATTCATTTATGTTTTGGTGGAATGTTCTATAAATGTCCGTTAAACCCAATTGGGTGATAACTATGTTAATTCCATTGTTTCTTTGTTAAGTTTGTTAAGTTTCTCTCTGGTGGACCTATCCAGTGGTGAGAGTGGGGTGTTGAAGTCTCCCATTATAAGTGTGTGGGGTGTTTTTTCTTTTTTGTTTTTTTTCACTATTCTCCTTTTTTCTTTTAATTTTAAATAGCTTGTTTTACATGTCAAATCAGTCCCATCTCCCTCCCCTCCTCCAGCATCCCCCCACGATCCCCCCCATCCTTCCACCCTATTGCCATTTCCTTCCACATAGGGGATATCTGGAGTCTGTCATTTCACTCAGGGCAGGGTCCAGGCACTCCCCCTAAGAGTCCAGGTTGAGAGAGCATCCCTCTTTGTGTTATGGGCACACGATGTCTGTTTGTATGCCAGGGGTAAACACTGATCCACTGCCCAAAGCCCCATGGGTTGCCCAGGCCTCCTCACTGATTCTCACATTCAGGGGGTCTGAATGAGTCCCATGCTGGCCTCCCAGCTGTCAGTCTGGGGTCCAAGAGCTCTCCCCTGTTCAGATCAGCTGTCTCTGCTGGTTTTAGCTGTCTCTGCTGGTTTTGCCAGCCCATTCTTTGCCAATTTGCTCATCGCTCCTCTCTCTCTGTCACTGGGTTCCTTGAGTTCAGTTCAGTGTTTAACTGTGGGTGTTTGCCTCTGATTCCTTCAGTCACTGGATGAAGCCTCCAGGATGGTTATAGACATCAAGTTCATTATCAGGAATGGGCATTCAAGGTGGTCTCTCCACTATTGCTTAGCTTGCCAGTTGGTGTCATCCCTTCATATCACTAGAGGTCTCACTGGTGCCAGATCTGTCTTCTAACCTATGATTCCCTCTTCCCCCTATTCTATTCCCCACTCAACCCTCCTGTTCTCCCATGTCCTACTCTCTTTTCCTCTCGCCCCCTCTCTTCTTCCCAGCTCCCACTTGCCCCCACCCCTGGTCATGTTCCCAATCTGTTCAGAGGATCTTGCATCATTCCTCTTCTCTGGGGTGCCCCGTGGGGTACCATGTCTCTTAGTTTCTTTCCTGTTTCCCAAACTCTCTGTCAGGGGAAGTGCAGACCGGCACTATCCTGATCCATGTCTAAAATCCATATATGGGTGAGCACATACCGTGTTTGTCTTTTTGTAACTGGGTTACCTCACTCAGGATGGTTTCTTCTAGTGCCATCCATTCACCTGTGAATTTCAAGATTCCATTGTTTTTTTCTGCTGAGTAATACTCCATTGTGTAAATGTACCACATTTTCTCTATCCACTCTTCAGTTGAGGGGCATCTAGGTTGCTTCCAGGTTCTGGCTATTACAAATAATGCTGCTATGAACATAGTGGAGCAGATGCCCTTGTTGTATGAATTTGCCTCTTTTGGATATATGCCTAAGAGTGGAATTGCTTGGTCTTGTGGTAGACTGATTCCCATTTTCCTGAGGAATCTCCATTCTGATTTCCAAAGTGGCTGTATAAGTTGGCACTCCAATCTAGCATTACAGGAATGATTCCCTCTCTCCACATCCTCTCCAGCATAAATTGTCTTTGATGTTTTTAATTTTAGCCATTCTGACAGGAGTAAGAAGGTATCTCAGAGTTGTTTTGATTTGCATTTCCCTGATAGCTAAAGATGTTGAGCACTTTCTTAAGTGGCTCTTGGCCATTTTAGCCTCCTCTATTGAGAATTTTCTATTTAGTTCTGTACCCTACCTTTTAATTGGATCCTTTAGTGTTTTGGAGACTTGCTTCTTGAGTTCTTTGTAAATTTTGGAGATCAGCCCTCTGTCAGATGTGGGGTTATTGAATATCTTTTCCCATTCTGTGGACTGCCTTTTTGTCTTGTTGACTGTGTCCTTTGCCATACAGAAGCTTTTTGTTTCAGGAGGTCCCATTTGTTAATTGTCGATCTCAGTGCCTGTGCCATTGGTGTTATGTTCAGGAAGTGGTCTCCTGTACCAAGTCGTTGAAGAGTATCTCCCAATTTCTCTTCTAAGAGTTTCAGTGTGATTGGATTTATGTTGAGATCTTTGATCCATTTGGACTGAAGTTTTGTACAAGGTGATAAACATGGATCTATATGCAATCTTCTGCATACCAATACCCAGTTATGCCAGCACCATTTGTTGAAGATGCTTTCTTTTTTCAATTGTATAGTTTTAGTTTCTTTGTCGAAAATCAAGTATTCATAGGTGTGTGGGTTAATATCAGGGTTTTCAATTCGGTTCCATTAGTTTACCTGTCTATTTTTGTGCCATTAACAAGATGTTTCCAGGACTATATCTCTATAATAGTGCTTGAAGTCAGGTATGGTGATGCCTCCTGAAGTTCATTTATTGTGTAGGGTTGTTTTGGCTATCCTGCGTCTTTTGTTTTTCCATATAAAGTTGATGTTTGTTCTTTCAAGGTCTGTGAAGAATTGTGCTGGAATTTTGATAGGGATTGCATTGAATCTGTAGACTGCTTTTGGCAGGATTGCCATTTTTATTATGTTGATCCTACCAATCCAAGAGCATGGGAGATCTTTCCAATTTCTTGTATCCTCTTTGATTTCTTTCTTTAGGGACTCAAAGTTCTTGATATACAGGTCTTTCACTTCTTTGGTTACCATTATCCCCCTATATTTGATGCTGTTTATGGCTATTGTACAGGGTGATGTTTCTTTGATTTCTTTCTCAGCCACTTCATCATCTGTATATAATAAGGCCACTGATTTTGTTGAGTTTACCTTGTATCCTGCCACTTTGCTGAAGGTGTTTAATAGCTCTAGGAGTTCTCTTGTGGAGGTTTTCGTGTCATGTATGTAAACTATCTTACCATCTGCAAATAGTGAAAGCTTGACTTCTTCTTTTCTATTTGTATCTACTTGATCTCCTTTTGTTGTCTCATTGCTCTAGCTAGAACTTAAAGTAGGCTAGTGAAGAGATGTGGAGAGTGGACAGCCTTGTCTTGTTCCTGATTTTAGAGGAATTGCGTTGAGTTTCTCTCCATTTAGTTTGATGTTAGCTGTTGGTTTACTCTATATTGTTTTTTATGTTCAAGTATGTTCCTGTTATCCCTGATCTCTCTAGGACCTTTATCATGAAGAGGTGCTGGATTTTGTCAAAGGATTTTCAGCATCTAGTGAGCTGATCATGTGGTTTTTCTTTCCCAGATTGTTTATATGGTGGATTGCATTGATAGATTTTCTAATGTTGAACCATCCCTGCATTCCTGGGATGAAGCCTACTTGATCATTGTGGATGATTTTTCTGATGTGTTCTTGAATCTTTGTTTCATTGATTCTTCACAATGTTTTCCTGGTTTCTCCTTGATTGATTTCAGCCCTCAATTTGCTTATTTCGTGGCATCTTTTCCTCCTGGGTGAGTTTCCTTCTTTTTGTTCTAGAGCATTCAGCTGTGCTATTCTCTAGTGTGACTGTTCTCCAGTTTCCTCATGTGGGCACTTAGTGCTATGAACTTTCCTGTCAGCACTGCTTTCAGAGTGTCCCATATGTTTGGGTATGTTGTGTCTTCATTCTCATTGAATTCCAGGAAGTCTTTAATTTCTTTTTTATTTCTTCATTTACCCAGGGATGGTGCAATTGTGCATTGTTCAATTTCCATGAGTTTGTAGGATT
This sequence comes from Mesocricetus auratus, assembly GCF_017639785.1. Classification (NCBI taxonomy): domain Eukaryota; kingdom Metazoa; phylum Chordata; class Mammalia; order Rodentia; family Cricetidae; genus Mesocricetus; species Mesocricetus auratus. Next base: position 4,709 of record NW_024429721.1, read on the forward strand.
TCTGAGATTTGTGTTATTGTTGAATTCTAATTTTAATCCACGATGGTCTGCTAAGATACAGGGTGTTATTCCATTTTTTTGGACCTGTGGAGGTTTGGTATGTTTCCTATTATGTGGTCAATTTTATATAGGTTCCATGTGGCACTGAGAAGAAGGTATATCTATTTGTGTTTGCGTGGAATGTTATATAGATGTCTGTTAAACCCAGTTGGGTCATAACTTCTATTAGTTCTTTTGTTTCTTTGTTAAGTTTCTGTCTGGAGGTCCTGTCTAGCAGTGAGAGCGGAGTGTTGAAGTCTCCTAATGCTAGTGTGTGAGATTTTATGTGCGATTTGAACTTTAGTAATATGTTTCTTTCACGAATGTGGGTGCCTTTGTATTTGGGGCATAGATGTTCAAAATTGAGACTTCATCTTGATGCACTATGCCTTTGATGAATATGAAATGTCCTTCTTCATCTCTTTTGAATGATTTTAATTTAAAGTCTAGTTTTTTAGATATTAGGATTGCTACACCCGCTTCTTTCATGGGTCCGTTTGATTGGAAAATCTTTTCCAAATACTTTATTCTGAGGTAATGTCTGTTTGACTTTGAGATGTGTTTCTTGTATGCAGCAGAAAGATGGGTTCTGTCTTCGTATCCATTCTGCCAGTCAGTATCATTTTATAGCTAAATTGAGACCGATGACATTGAGGGATATTCATGACCATTGATTGATGATCCTTGTTTGTGCTTGATTCATTGGTAGTGGGGTTATTTTGTGTAGGTTCTCCTCCCTTTTTCTTTTGGTGTTTGGTACAGTGGGATTATCTATTGCCTGTGTCTTTGTTAGTGTAGTTATCTTCGTTGGGTCCAGGTTTTCCTTCTAGCACTTTCTGTAGAGCTGGATTCATGGATACGTATTGTTTAAATCTGGCTTTTTCATGGAATATTTTGTTTTCTCCATCTATGGTAATTGAAAGCTTTGCTGGATATAGTAGTCTGGGCTGGCGTCCTTGTTCCCTTAGTGTTTGTAGGACATCTGTCCAGGATCTTCTGGCTTTCATCGTTTCCATGGAGAAGTCAGGTGTAATCCGGATAGGTCTGCCTTCATATGTGTCTTGGCATTTTTATTTAGCTGCTCTTAATATTTTCTCTTTATTCTGTAGGTTTGATGTTTTGATTATTATATGGGGAGGTGACTTGTTTTTCTGGTCCAGCCTATTTGGTGTTGTGTTTTCATAGGCATATCCTTCTTTAGGTTAGGGAAGTTTTCTTCTGTGGTTTTGTTGAATATGTTTACTATGCCTTTGAGCTGTATTTCTTAGCCTTCTTCTGTACCTGTTATTCTCAGGTTTGGCTTCTTCACGTTGTCCCATATTTCCTGGATATTTTGTGTTAGGCATTTGTTGGTTTTGAGATTTTCTTTGGTAGATGACTGTATATCTTCTAATGAGTCTTCAAAACCTGAGATACTCTCTTCTATCTCTTATACTCTATTGGTGGTACTTGCATCTGTAGTTCCTGATCATTTACCCAGCTTTTCTCTTTCCAGCATCCCCTCATTCTGTGTTTTCTTTATTGTTTCTATTTCAGCTTTCAATCCTTCAACAGTTTGTGTTGTTTCCTTCATTTGTTTGTTTGGTTTTTTTTCTTGGTAATCATTAGATTCTTTGAGAGATTTGGTTATTTCCTGAATTTTTCCCCCGTTTCATGGATTTTTTGTTTGTTTTTTTCCTTCTATTTCTTTAAGGGATTTCCCCGTTTCCTCTTTGAGGTTCTCTATCATCTTCATAAAATAATTTCTAAGATATGTCTCCTCTGCTTTGTCTGTGTAGTTCATTTCAGGTCTTGCTGTCATTGGTTCTCTAGATTCTGGTGGAGTCATGTTGGTCTTTCTATTGCTGAGTGTGCTCTTATTCTGTCTTCTTCCCATTTCTTCTTCCAGTGGGTGCAGGTGGGGTCTTTCCGTCTCCACTGGTCTCCTTCCTTCATGAAGCTGAAGCTGGGGTTGCTGACACTGAAGCTGAAGCTAAAGCTTTGGTAGCCAGGATTTGGGTCCTGAAAGGGCTGATGTCTTTCCTGTGTGGGCTTTGACATTCTTGCATCTGTGTGCAGTATCAGAAATTG
>NW_024429722.1:0-5602 GCF_017639785.1 Mesocricetus auratus
GTGTGGAGTGAAAGAGGGATAGAGTACTGGTTTGACGCAACTGGAGTTGTGGGTGGCAATTGGGGGTAATATAGAAACAAAGCAGTGTAATGAAAACTCCCTGTACTCCTAGGAAGTGACTCTAACAACATTTCCTAGAAATGGGGGATATGGAGCCAAAACTATCTGTCTTCTATAGCCAGGCAAGGCTTCCAGCAGGGGGACTGGATCATCAACCCAGCCAAAAAACCTTCAAATCACTATCTGTCATGTCTGAAAGACCAGCTGTTGTTGTAATGGTGGTTTAGAACTTGTATGTGTGGCCAACCCATAACTTGTCCGACATATAGCCCATGCACAAGAAAGAGCCCATTCCTGAATTTGCATGGGTGGTCAGGAATCAAAGGCAGGAGAGCCCAGAGATCAAGAATAGCCCCAATATAAGCTTCAAAAACAATAACAACAATAACAAAAAAAACAATGAAATGTTCCTGAATGATATTCTGCTATACTCAGAGAGTGGTAAGTAATTAAATTTTTACCATACAAACATTATTTGGTAAATGATACAATCAGATGCAAAGACCCACATTATGGTGGTCAATAACTTTCAAATGACCACATTGTATTTCTTGAACTCCATAAATTCTAACAGTATCATAATGCGAAATGAATTCTGTTCAACTTCAAAAGTGCACATAGTCTTTCATATTCTCAACAAGGTTTAAAGTCCAAGTCTCTTCTGAAATGCATGGCAATCTCTTAATTGTACTTACCTGTAAAATTAACATCAAATCACATACTTCCAACGTATAATGGCACAGGTATATACTACCATTTCAAAACATAGGAAGGGAATATAGTGAGGAAGTAGTGGACCAAAGTAGGACCAAAATCCAGCTGGGCAATCTCCAAATTCTGCATGTTCTTGTCTGATATTGAAACAACCTTCAGATCGCCAACTACAATCACCTTTGATGACTTTAATAAACATTTTGCTCTTGGATCAACTCCTCTTCCTGTAACTACCTGTCCTCCACAGGTATCCCATGATTCTAGCATCTCTAATATCTTGGAATTTCCAAGGCAATCGAGGCTTCACATTCACCATGCACAATGGCCTCTCTATTTGGCCACTATTCAGGGATACCTCAGACACAGGCCTAACCTCAGTGGCTGTTTATAAGCACTGAGACAAATTCTATAAGCCACATCTTGTGTTCTTCACTCTAAAGCTGACAATTTCTGGTTCTTGTTGGGACTGGAATGTGCCCCCCCTTGTTCAATTACATCTTTACCAGCTTTCTGACTGTTACTAAGCTTAGTTGTTCTGGTACTTGTTCTGTATACCAGAATGGCCTCAGACTCAGAGATCCATAAATCTTTGCTTTTCCAGATCTAGGATTAAGGCATGCAACACCTCACCTGCCTCTAAAATTTTGTTCAAATAATATTAACTTGGTGGAATCTTACCTATGAGGGATCTTTCCCTGACGCCACCACTTCCTTAATTCCATTCTTATTCATTTATCTCGTAGATCACAAGAGCTCCATTATACACCCTTGTGATCCTTTTCTCCTCATAATTTATATTATGTACTTTACTGTTTGCCTTGCTCATTTTCATTATAAATCTTCATTAAAGTTAACACTATTCTCAACATAGGAAACAGCAAAGCGTGCCCCCAAAATGACACACTTCAATGTGCCCTCTCCAGGTAAGTGATACCCCTAATAGGGCAATTATTTATGAGATTAGGGTGCCTATTACATTTACACTACCACACTAGGCAATAACCTATAATTATTTTTCTTCTACACATGCATAATAATAGACAAACCCCTAATTATTTACCATTTTCCCATAGATTAAGGCACATTTCAATCCATATCAGAGAAGCTTCTCTTTGTAGTAGATGACAATACACACACAGATCCACAACTGACCAAAGTTTAAAGAATAAATGACTGCAGATTGTTCATCGCCTTTCTGCAACAAATCAGGTTTCATTACTGAAAGTGAGTACATAAGGAATATATAAGCACCCGAGGTAGTGTATTACTACAAGATTACAGTGCCTCTGTGTAGCTGACCACACTCGACCAGAAAGAATGACGTGGCAACGAGGAATCTTCTTCTCACACTTTATCCTGGAATCTTGCTTTCAGGGAGTGGCCCAGAACCCAGGAAGTTGGGGCTTAATATACTCAGCGATAGCCAATCAACTACACCCAGGTGGCACCAAGCAGATTTAGAAGGATACATGTCCTTACTCCTAATAAGGAGTTGTTTACTTACTAAGAGCACTCACCCTCAGCCTGGCAGAATGAGGAAACTGGTGCCATCTTGTAGGCTCAGTACTCTGCTGCTCCCAACAGTTCCCCATTTTTTGTTTTTATATTAGAGGAGTAGCCATATCTATCTGTTATTAGATTTCAGTCATCTCTGTCTTAGGTTCATCCCCAGTGTCCCTATCTTACCTGTCATAGAGTCTCTGTGTGGCCCTCACAGGCTCTGTCTTAGGTTGAAGGGAAAACTTTCATTTTGTAGGAAGTGTAGGTGCCCGCCATTGAGCATGACTTAATCGGATACAGATCACTCACTCAGCAAAGGCGAGACAAATGCCTAGTTGCCTGACAGCATGGATAACCATGCTTGAGGGGATTGTCCTGCTTCCACCACAGCAAAGGCCTGTACCAACATGGTAGCTTGGGATTTTTGTGACTTCCTATTCCTGCATAGACACCACAGGCAGACAAATATGACTAACAACATCATAGAAAGCATAACACCCATGCCAGCACATTCCTTAACATAAATAAAAGCTTGTTTAAGTGTATTTAAAACAGCACTGACAGTGGGTATCTCCAAGTGCGTAGCATTCAGAGAAACGATCTGACAAGTCAGGGTATCCGTCAGGTTCTTAAACTCCTTATTCCAATTTCCCCAGAGGTATTCACTCAACTGCCGGCTCAGGTTACTATTTTTTTGTGAAGTTCTCAGCCAACCTGGAGGTAATACACAAAGAATACAGGGAAAGAATACATCTTAAGTTGGTCAATATTGACAAGTCATCAAAGTGTTCTTAAAGAATATCCACTCATCGATTTACTGTGAAGAGGCCAGCTTTCAAATGACCATCAATAGATTTCAAAGTAGCCAATGTGGAGTACGTCTTCTCCACAATTTCATTAACTGTCTTAGCAGTCTGAGTTGTTGCAATCAAGGCAATGGCAGCTGTCATCACGGTTGCGGCAGACACAGCTATTGCCGTGACCAGGGCCACTGTTATCCCAAAATTTCTTTTCCTTCTGAGCAGGTGAGAGATTTGGAAAGTCTGAGTATCTACTTTGCCTGGGACAGGAACATATGTGGGAACTCTCATTACCACAGCTGTATTATAAGTACAATTCCAGCACTGACTTGCGATGCAGGATGCCTCAGATGTATTACAAGAGACAGCGTCTCCTGTGGCATAGGTGACATTAACCAGCAGAAAGAAGAATGGTGCTTTTAAGCACACTTGACTGGCAGGAACAATAAAATTGTTCATAATTTTATTTATAGTGACATTCTTAAGAAACCCTTTGGGTCTCTAGTAGCAGAGATGTTAAGGAGCCGAACAGACAACTTTTGAAGAACAGCAAAGGATTCTAGGGATGTGAAGGCTCCCCATTCATTAGATCGTACCCATTGAAACCAGGGCCAAGTATTTTTCTTACTTGTCTTTTGATTAGTCTGATTGGCAAGGTTGAAATAATATTTGCCGAAAGGAGGGGAAAACTCAAACCCTGGCACGATCTACCTAGCCTTATGGTCTGGGCTTTGGCAGGGTGTCCATTGAAGAGGGTACACTAGATAGGGGACACAATAGGGTAATACTTGACGGGTAGTGGAATTCCCTAGTCCAAAGCATGAGTGTGAGGGTTGGAGCCCCTCCATCAGCATTAGTAGGGTAGTAATGTTCATAGCATTAGTACCTCTGCAGCCATTGCTCGAGTCCGAGAAAAAACCTGCACTTACTTGACTTAATGCTTCATTGAGCATTGCAACAGGAATATGATTCTGACTCAGGGGATCAAGCCAATTGTCAGCCGAGCCATTTTTCAACCATATGCATGGATTAGAATTATTTATGGGGGAAAAGCATAAGGCTCCCTGAAGAAAAACTTTGGTTGCATTATATATAGCCTTACAGGGTTCTAAATTCATGCAGGGCAAACCTAATTCACAACAAGTGGAAAAGAAGACAGGCAAGAGACCTTAGACATAGAATGAACAGGTAAGGGAATTGGCCACACTTTTGCTATGGCCCACAAAATTTGTTCATTGGCCTGTATCAGCAGCGGGGACGTCAGGGCCATCATCATCAACAGGAACATGATCGGTGGGTTCAAATTGCTTTTTACACCCCCTCATCAGTCTCTCTGGGATCTTGTTGATCCTGGAGAAAAACACAAACAGAACCTCTCACCCAAGCTAACACTGTGTCTGGTCCATGCCATAGTCCCGTGATGACATCTTTCCATTTGACATACCCTTCTCTGCAGGGATCTGATTCTGATGCCTATCTGGAGCAGACAGACCTTGAGCATCCAAATTTAAAAATTTTAAGGTAAAGAGAGCTAAGGATAGTTGTTCCTTTGGTGTTCTACCATGGCCTATTCCCCCTTTTTGTTTTAATAAACATTATTTCAATGTGCGATGAGCTCTTTGAACTATTCCTTGTCGTTGGGGGTTATAGGGTAGGCCATGGTTCCAGTGAACCTCCATCTGTTTACAAATTGATTGGAAAGACTGAGCCATGTAGGCTGGCCCATCATCTGTTTTCAATTGCTGAGGTTTACCCCAGGCAACCCACTCCTCAAGGCAATGCCCAATGAAATGGCGAGCCTTTTCTCCACTCATAGGCATAGCATGAATAATGCCTGAACATGTGTCCACGGACACGGGAATGTATTTAAGATTCCCAAACCTAGAAAAATGAGTGACATCCATCTGCCATATCTTCAAGGGTAGTAACCCTCTGGGGTTAATTCCCACACCAGGGGTTTGCAAGAAAGTTATACAATGTTGACAGTTGAATGCTATCTGTCTAGCTTCTGCTGGGGATAGCTGAAATCTTGGATGTAGAGTTTTTGGAGATACAAGAAATTATTTATGAAATTGCTGTATTTGCTCCACTGGGGAAGGTCAAAAGGCATACTCCCTTCTAGTGCACAAAACAACAGCTTCATTGCATTTTGATAAAAGTCCTAGCAAGTTAGTATGAGCCCTAATATAATGTATAAAAAATTTCTGATCACGATGCCAAATCAACCTCTGTGTCCCGTGCTACCGTCTCGCCAGCAAGAACGACGTGGCACACTTAGGATCCTTCTGCAGAACAGCTTTAATGCGTCTTGAGAGGGAGAGCATAAGCTTACAGAGCGGAGACCCGGGGAGCGATGTGTCATCTCCTGACTGGCTCCTGCTCGTCAGCCCATATGACGCCACGGGAGAGGCAGAGAGTAAGGGATGGAAAAGTAGCAGGCACGTGCGCACCAAGGTTGTTTACTCCAACTGACAACGGGTGTCAGCGCCATCTTGTAACAGAGAATGTGGGGGCGGCTCCCCACACCT
>NW_024429723.1:0-5008 GCF_017639785.1 Mesocricetus auratus
CTCATAGACAGCCGGTCGTTGGTGGCGCATGCCTTTAATCCCAGCACTCGGGAGGCAGAGGCAGGCGGATCTTTGTGATTTCAAGACCAGCCTGGACTACCAAGCGAGTTCCAGGACAGCCTCCAAAGCCACAGAGAAACCCTGTCTCGAAAAACCAAAAAAAAAAAAAAAAAAAAAACCTCTGATATTTCAAGTGACCATGTCCTGTTCAAATACTGAAAAGAGGCTTTTGCCACTCAGCACAGTCCATACCAATGTCCAAATGTTTTAAATGGGTCTTTTCTCCCCCAAAGGGAAAAGCTGGCAAAATGAATTCTGTTGTTTTATGGTGTATCAAAGGCTAGCTGCTAATCTTCCAGTTTTGTTGGCTTTGGGATGAAAACTCATGGGTCCAGGAGGTTGATGTAGCAAGCCTGATGAGACACTGGAAATCTCGAACTGACTGCTTTATTTCTTTCTCGGGCTGTAGATTTGATGACATCAAGGGTCAGGAACACCGACTTAGGAGATCTCGAACTGGCTTGAGCAGGCTCCCCTGGTCTCAGGTCCAGTTTTCTCTGCTCCATGCATCTCACCAAATGTTGTGACAGCTACTGAAGCTTTATTCTTTTCCTGTAAGAAAACACAAACATGCCCTCGACCCCAAATTAGGGTCTACTCTACTGTCTAGTGTATGGATGTTTCCATTTGGCCTGAGTAATAGTTGTTTAACTTTCATTATGTCAGAATCTGTCTGAAGCAGATTCCTCACTGGCATTTACATTTTAAAAATTTTTAAATGAGGAGTGGATTATTTAATAAATCATGTGGGGACTGGTGACATTACTCCCCCTTTTATTTTTAAATGTTGTTTGAACTGTTGCAGTTGGACCATAACATTAGAAGGATTTGTCTACCCTCCTTAGTCAACTATCTAGGTGAATTGGGATCACTATTTAAAGTATTAGTAGATGTCCTTTAAAAGGGACATAACCATTAAGTACCTTTGAGAGTCATTTAAGGATTGTAAACTATACTATGTCCCAAATAGTCCTTTTTTTTAACCTGTAACCTGTAGCTCTCACTAGCTGACAAGGCCTCATTTGCATCTGAGCTGACAAGGCCTAATTTGCATCTACACAGATGCCTTTGGGGGTGGGGGCCTGCCAAAGCGGCAGGACAGTTCCCTGAAAAAACCTCTCTCTCTCTCTCTCTCTCTCTCTCTCTCTCTCTCTCTCTCTCTCTCTCTCTGACTGGCTCTGAGGGCTTAACTTGAATTTTTTGTTAAAATATTAACCAACTGACTGGATGTTTCTTTTGGCTATATCTAAATCGATTTAGGTAGTTTTTAACTGTTTGAAGGGATTTAAGAATCCCTTTAATCATATCCAAGGCAATTAGAACAGTTGCTTTTGTCAACATTCACGCATTTACATTTCACACTTCATACATACTGACGTGGCCACGTCCATACACACAGACAATGCATACATATCTCTCCTTGCCTAGGTTATGATTAGTTTGTTGAACTAAAACTTCTTTAACAGAACAACTCCAGTCAATCTTTGAATTAATACAAAAGGCTGAAAAAGTCCTGTATGTCCCTCGTCATTTCTTCATTAGAGAAGTTTTGAGCTACACTCAGGGGCTACAGCCATACCCACTCCTTGTAATTCTGAAGATGCAAAGTGGAAAGGCCAGGCTTTTGCCAAAAGTTTTTAGAGATGACTCACAAAATTCAATAACCTACCCTATATAAATGTAACCAAACATTTTTATTTTATATACCTTTGTCTTTTTCTTTACTGAATACTAATACCTCATTTATTAACTGTTACCAGTTTATTTAATTTACCCATCTTTAATCTATCTTTCCATTGAGGATGATCCTCCAATCTACCCTCCAACTGAGGGCAACTTCTTATCTTAGGTTCCCTTTCTTTTTTGACCTTTGTTAGGTGAGGGCCTAGACATTTAATCCAATCCACCCTTCAACTGAGGGTTTAATCATGGAGATAGTATATAAAACACATATGCAAATGACAAATTGGTTGTTTGCCCTTCATATATATTGCAAACAATAAGTGTACCAGCTGTGGTCATAGGGCACACTTGTAATGCCAGCATTTCTTGAAACAGAAGAAGAATCAGAAGTTCCCAGATTCAAATGAGGTGAAGATCAGTCTGGGCTACCTCAGAGTCTGTCAATAAAACTTAATGAAACAAACACTAGCAATAATGTCAGAGACCACATTAAAAATATTTCCTGAGATGTGGGCAAAAACTGAGGAATGGGAGCAAATGCTCAGCAATTAAGAACACTAGTAAATTTTCCAGGGGACATAGGTTTGATTTCCAGAATCCACATAGAAGCACACGAAAAACTTTAACCCCAGTTGCAAAGAAGCTGGCATCTACAGATACCAGAAATTCCAGTAGTACAGATATACATATGTGGGCAAAATTCAAACACATGAAAACATAAATAACAGCTAATGTCTCCTAATGGGAAATTTGCTAAGAAAAGAGTAGAGTAGGAGGGGCTACATAATGGCTTGGGCTATAATAGAAGCATAAAGAAGCAATAATAGGATAAACCAAGCTCCAGGGGTGCATACATAATTTCACTACAATGAATTAGAGACAAGGGCATGCTTGGATCCTGGCTATGCTTAATTCTTGCTCACCTCATTTTTAACTTGGGCTACTACATTCACTGCAAACACCGAGTGATCCTAAGTCAGCTGACTAAGCAGGTCTAGGTACATGACAAAAGAAATCACTGAGTGTCCCCAAAAGGATCACAACCTGTTCTCAGTGACCTAAAAGAACATATCCTGTGACTGCAGAAAAATTTTCTTCCTTTTTGGGGGTAGGGGTGAGGAGAAGGGCAGTGAGAAGTGATTCAAGCCAAGGTTGCTCTGTGGTTTTGTATGCTGTCCTGGAACTAGCTCTTGTAGACCATGTTGGTCTCAAACTCACAGAGATCCACCTGACTCTGCCTGCTGAGTGCTTGGGTTAAAGTCTTGTGCCACCAACACCTGGCTTAAAACTGTAATTTCTCAATTTTATGTTTGACTGTACATTTCCGGTACATTGTTATTGTTACCAAAAAGAAATAATAGCTTCACTTCAACACACATAATCTATCTATACTTCCATAGTACTGAAAATGTATCACAAATTTAACTAATCTCAACTTGAAATTCCTAATTTCCAATTGAAATATAGGAAATGCCCATCCCAATGATTGTGTACCAGTAAGAACGAGCTACATTTGTTAGCAGATTTTACATTTTCTGCAACACAAAATCAGTAATTTCAGACCTATATTAGCAGATAAAAATAACTAGAAGATAAAAGATATTGTACTGACCTCACAAATGCAATCCCAGCTGTTGGAATGTAGCATGATTACCCCAAGTGTGAGGCCAACCTGGTCTACATATTTGAAATCCAGGACAGCTACCCATCAAAACTAGCTCAAATATACCCATTATTTGGTTAATTTAAATTTGAAAATCAGGGCAACTATAATTTCTAAAACATTCTTAGACTTTGTAAGAAAAAGAAATAAACTTCCTTACACACACTCACAATCCTATCCACAAGAAAACCCTGAGTTTTTTTTCAAAGATAGGATACATGATACAAAACACACCCTAAAACTAAGAAGTCATCTCACAGGACAATTAATCCTCCTGTGAGAAAAGCACAGATGAAGTAAAAACTAATAAAAATATTTACTAACCAAAGGTCCTGATCTGTTTAATGAAGTCATTCCAAAGACAAATATTCTCAGACATCAAACAAGCATTTCTAAGGAAGGGAAAAACTCAGTGATGGAGCAACTGCCTGGCATGAGCCCAGCATGGGTTTCACTATAAGATGAAAATTGTCTAGAATAATGGGGAATCTAAGATATGCAAATAAATAATTCTAAAAATCAAATAAGATTTTGAAAGGAAAGCTGAGTAATAATGATGATTTAGAAGTAATTCCTGTAGACAGGGGACAAAAGGGCAAAAACCAAACATAATTCACACAGGTCTGAATGAAAAACAAGAGTATTCTTCATCTCTGACTCTAAACCTATACAGTATGAAAAATGAGCAATATTTTATTATTTTACATATATAAATCATAAGCTGGACAGCAGGTCATTTGGGTGTAATAACATCAAGAGAAGACTATCCTCAGGTAAAGAATAGATTCAAAGCCACCTTGGCCTCCTAAAGATCATGTCACAAAATAAGTAAGGCTTGCCTGAAATATTTGGCCACCATGTTTTGCTACCACTTTTCAAAACACAACCAACCATAACATTAAGTGATCATATAAAAAAGATCTCAGCCAGGTGTGCCAGAATATTCTTTAAACACAGGGATCTGAAATTAGAGGCAAACAGACCTCTGAGCCTGAATCCAGCCTGATGTACTCATCAATGCCAGGTCCACCAAGGATACATGTTGAGACTGTTTCAAAGAATCTAAGTAAATGTCAGGAAGGATGAAGTAACCATTCATTCCCATCACTTGGAAGTCTAAATCAGGAGGTTCTGTCTGTGAGTTCAAGGTCAGACTGATCCACTTGCAATATCCAGGGCACCAAAAATTCCATAAAAATAATGTGTCAAAAAATTGAAAACAAAAGCCGGGCGTTAGTGGCACACGCCTTTAATCCCAGCACTTGGGAGGCAGTGGCAGGCGGATCTCTGTGAGTTCGAGGCCAGCCTGTTTTACAGAGTGAGTCCCAGGACAGCCTCTCAAACAATACAGAGAAACCCTGTCTCGAAACCCCCCCATAAAAGATCAAAACAAGGTAATTTTCATGACATCACAATACTAAAGTCTTCTGTACTTAAAACTAAAGAGTCTGTAAAATGTCAGTGTCCCCAACAGTTGCAGCTTAACATGGTGCTGATAGAGACTCTACATGATTTTTCTATGCCACTGATATTAAGTGGAAAATTAATTTAGTCAACTTCTGCTGATAGGAACCAACATTTCCATATATTCATAGTATTCAT
>NW_024429724.1:0-11765 GCF_017639785.1 Mesocricetus auratus
AGGTGAAGACTTACTGTGTTTCTCTGACCTCAGGTGCTCTGCCTCAGGAAACTCAGTAGTGTATATATTCTTGGTTAAGTAATATTTCCAATATGTATTGAGGCCATTATTTGGGAAACTTATTGGAAGGGCAAACATCCATTGGACATACAGGTAAGAAGGTCACACATTTCCACAATAAGGAGTCAGACTTCCAGTCATTGGCATGACAGCCATCAGCAGCAGCATCTGTAATTCCAGCTGTAGTTTCTGTCCCCGGTGGGAGGGGTTTGCTCAGCTGGAATAGTTGACTGTGACCTGGGATCTCAGTCCTTGACGTTCCGGGGCCAGTGTTGAGCTCATGTAGCTCTGCTGTTGGAGAACTGGTCCCTAGGTGTGACACACACAATGCCCTGTGCAGCCCCCAGCTCAGGGGAAGGAGAGAGGGAGAAGCTGGGGATAATCACACTTTATGTCTTTCACCACATTTAGGATTTCATCTCTCATTTTCTCTGTGTAATTTTTCTAAAAGGAAAGGTGTTTAGTCAAATTTGGAATACCTAGCCTAATACATTAATTTGTGTCTTGGGAAAAGAATATAGAAAAAGTACATTAAATCCAGTCTGTCATCGTTCTCACTCAGGATCCCTAAGGTAGACAAGATGAGACGTCCTCATCCCTAAACCACTCCACTGTCCCGCACATTTGAGTTCTGACCATGTTTCATATGATATCCTGATGCATGGGCCCCTCCATCTCTTCCCAACTCCCTGGACCTCACCAGGATCAACTTCAGCACAGACCTTTCTCGTGTTGAAAGTGTGAGAGTCTTTCAGTAAGGTGTGATGTCCCATGTTTATGTACCACACCTATTCTGGTGTTCAGATTTACTCCCAGAACATTTCATTACTGCTTAAGAATCATAACCAAAGTCAGTTTTGTAGAACTTCATTTTACTATGGAGATTCGTGGGATTAATGGTGCTTTCTCATAAAGTATTCTCTTTCATTCTACAACCGGTTTTCTTTTTTTATACTAGTGAAGGTATCCCCGCTATGCTTATATAGATAGAGGTGATTGTATCAATGTCATATTAGTTAGTGAAACAAGAGAGGACATGAAGAGGGACAGAGACTTATTGTAAAGCCTGAAAAGGAAACATTGGGACATAATGTGTATAAATATGATCATACTGTGTTTTATACCTGGATTAAATTAAAAATATAAAATATGAACTGCAAAATATCATACTTACATAGTTTTACAATTTTCACACTCATGTATTCTTTTCTTTGTGTTATTTCACCATAATCTCTTCCCTTACTTTTTCTCTCCCCTCCTAGTTTATTCTACGAGACAACACTCTTATAGTTCATCATGCATTTTTATTCATAGTTGTATGTAAGCATGCGATATCTAAAAACTACTTATGAGAGTCTCATTTGATATCTGATTTCTGAGATTGCCTTAACTAATGCATTTATCTCTAGTTGCATCCTACCTGATGTAAGCTTCGTATTCCTTGTAAATGTATAACTTCTGTTGAGTTGTTTATATAAACATTCTTCTTGATGAGATCCTCTGTTGAAGATATATAGTTTATTTCTATAATTTTGTTATTGTGGTATTGGTTCAGTAATCAAGGTGCTTACTTGATTTCTGAAGTATATTTGCTTTTGTTCATTTAGGAGAGTTTTTCAGTATACAGGCAAATATTCATTGCATACATTTTAAAGAGGCTGTAAATTTAATAATCAGTAGGTTTTAAATTTCTCGTCACCATCACCATCATCACAGACGCCCTCTGTAAATCAGTCTGATAACCTTGTCCCAGGTGGAACCACTGTCTTAGTCCTGACATCATTTGAGACCTTAGGTCGTGACGTTTCTGCCTCAGCATCATCTGAGGTCCCTGGGAAGAAGGATGCTCCACATATTCTTAGAGAGGATTAGGACAGGATCTCAGCTTCCTGCTGCCTGACACAGGTGTCTGACATCTTCTGCTTCAGCTGGACTAGGTCCTTATCTAAGAAGATCCCTGATCATAAATATGTAAATCAGGTGAGTGTGTGGTGGTAAATACAGGCATGTCTACAACAAAAACAGCATATGGTCAGTGTCCTCTCCACAGTCACTGAGCACACGGATTCTCACCAGGGGATGGAGTTGGATCATCCTCTTCCTGGTGACAGCAGCTACAGGTAAGGGACTCCAAGTTCCAGACTTAAGGAGGGGCCATGCACTCAGGGGACAGTGACATCCACTTTGGACTCTCTCCACAGGTGTCCACTCCCAGGTCCAGCTGCTGCAATCTGAGTCTGAGCTGGTGAAGCCTGGAGCCTCAGTGAAGCTGTCCTGCAAGGCTTCAGGCTACATGTTCACTGACTATACTATGCACTGGGTTGTGCAGAAGCCTGGACAGGGCCTGGAGTGGATTGGATGGATTTATCCTAATTATGATAATACTAAGTACAATCAGAAGTTCCAGGGCAAGGCCACACTCACTGCAGACAAATCCTCCAGCACAGCCTTCATGGAGCTCAGCAGCCTGACATCTGAGGACTCTGCCAGTCTATTACTGTGCAAGAGACACAGTGGTGCAACCACATCCTGAGTGTGTCAGAAACCCTGCAGGAGGAGGAAGCTGCCCTGGGCCTGAGATGGCAGAGAGGATCAGCCTGGAGATTTGGCCATAAATCATCACACTGAATGTCCCTTTGTCACTTCCCAGACTTAGATGGTTTCTGTCAACGTTTCAAAAGGACTGAAGGGAATAAGTTAGTGTTGATTTCCTGCTGCCCTTAGACCTCACCATACCTTGATCAGCTGTTTAACAGTGGCCTCATCCATGGATATTATTCTTTTTTTAAAAAGCAAATATGGGCCGAGCGGTGGTGGCGCACTCCTTTAATCCCAGCACTCGGGAGGCAGAGGCAGGCAGATGTCTGTGAGTTCGAGTCCAGGCTGGACTCCAAAACAATACAGAGAAACCCTGTCTCAAAAAAAATCAAAAATAAATAAATAAATAAAAAGCAAATATAGGAAAAACTGCAGCAATACATCATGATGTTTATAGCTCTTACATAGAAGGTTCTGGAAATATTTTTGGAGTAGCTATGAATGAGCTATAAATTAAATTATATCACATAAGATAAAAATCAATAGAATGTGGGAAAATTAACACGTGTTTTATATCCAATTTTGTTTGCCTAAAGCAAGCAAAGGAAGTTTGTGGGAAGGGGTCCCCTTTGATTTGGAGGTAGCTGCTACATGGATATAATGATAAGAGAGTCCTCACTCTTTGTAGAACTTCCATGACTGCATGTAAGTCAGGGAAAGAGCTTAGGATATTTTGTAAGGGTGGATTAACAACCATCGCTAACAAGGAAAAGTGACATAAGAAATAGCAGGGAGGAAGATAGGTGAGGGAGACAGGAGGAGAGAAAGACATAGAGCATTTAGTTGCTTTAAATTAAATTGCTTTCCTGCAAGTGCCACAGAAACAATAATGTCATAGTCCATAAGAACATCTTAGCTGTAACAAAATTTCTAATAGCTGAATTAATTAGTCAAATAAGCAATTACCTTTCCAACTCTCCTTTCTAACTCAGGGCTGACTATTACAGGGTGCCTCTTGAGACATATACCACAGCACACCAAGAAATTCCTATATCACCAGGCAGAGTAGAGAGACAGGACTGCATAAAAACGCGGCAATACACACCAGGTATCAGATTCCCCTTCATTTTGTGGTAACCAGAGACTAGGAAAATTAATGCCACAAATGCCAATGATATTCACTAACACAACCCAAACACAAATATGTAGCATATATGTAAAAGCATTTTGTATGACTTTAGTATTTCTCGAGGAAAAGCCTCTGTAATATTAGTATTTATTTAATATATATTATACATATCTACCTATCTATCTATCTATCTATCATATATATACGTGTATTCTATAATGAGGATTAAATTTGCGAACTTGTGCATATTAAACTTTCCCACAATGCTGTCTCCAAGCCCTGTTTCAACACTGTAATTCAATGTATACTTCACTATTCATTCATTTTTATATTAGTTCAGCTTGAATTGTCAAAATGTAATTTTTTAGTTTTTAAGATTCTATGAACTTACTGTGCAAAATCTGGTGAGATAAGCAGTGGAGTGTTCATGTTAAAAATGAAAAAGTATAAAATAAAATTCTCAATGTTTTTAGAAATGAATGAGGAATACTATTTTAGTGAAATCAGTGTCCTCACGACCTCCTTGTCCTTCAGGTATTTGCACTAGTAACTGTTGGCTCTAAGGTCCACACACACCTGAGGACAAGTTATAGCATAATGATATGCAAATATGTTCTCCCTCTGCTCATGAAAACCAGGCCTGCCATGACTCTGCAGGTCAGACAGACGACTCTTGCCCTGTCTTTCCATTCATTGACCAGCACTGAAGCCATGACAATCAACATGGGGTTAAGGCTGCATTGGTTTTTTTTGTTGCTCTTTCAAAAGGTAGATGACAAGGGATACTTAGTGAGTGAGTGGAGAAGAATGGGAGAGATAGTAGACACGTGTGACAATTTCTTGATCAATATCCTTTCTTTTTGGAAGTGTCCAGTGTGAGGTGCAGCTGTTGTAGACTGGAGGAGGTTTAGCGCAGCCTGGAAAGTCCTTGAAACTCTCCTGTGCAGCCTCTGGATTCACTTTTAGTGATGCTGTCATGACCTGGGTCCACCAGGCTCCAGAAAAGGGACTGGAGTGGGTTGCTTGCATAAGAAATAAACCCAATAATTATGCAGCCTATTACTCGGATTCGGTGAAAGGCAGATTCATCATATCCAGAGATGATTCCCAAAGCATGGTCCACCTGCAAATGAACAACCAGAGAATTAGGACACGGCCACTTATTACTGGCGTAATGACACAGTGCGGATTCTTCGGTGTGATCCCAGACGAACACCTCCCTGACATGTTAATAATCCCGCAGGGGGCTCTCAGCACACATAAGGCTCAGGTTCT
Source organism: Mesocricetus auratus (assembly GCF_017639785.1). Taxonomy (NCBI): domain Eukaryota; kingdom Metazoa; phylum Chordata; class Mammalia; order Rodentia; family Cricetidae; genus Mesocricetus; species Mesocricetus auratus. The sequence goes on from NW_024429724.1 coordinate 5,003, forward strand.
GACAGAAATGATTTTTTCCTGTTTTATCTGATTGCGCTCTCCATCTGCATGTTTTGTGGGAGATCCTTTTGGCAATTATAGACCCTAGGAATTTATTCTGCCACTGAAAACGATGAGTTCTGCTTTGACAAACATTCTTAAAGCAAATATGTCATTGAGTCCTACTTGAACAAAATGCAGAAAGAGTCCATGAGGGAAGAGTGATTCTTTCTGGTCTTCAGGATCAGCTGCTGTGGAAGCTCAGGAATCTTAGGTGGATTTTCCCTCATTCTGAGGTTGGGGCAGACCCTCGACTGGAGCAGTGTTAGTAATCAGAGGGAATCAAGTGGAAGGGGATCCAGACTCAGTCTCAGGAAGCACCTTGAGTCGTCCAAACCACTCTCCTTTCTGGAGGGCTCTGCATATAAGGTTAAGAAGTGATTAAATTGTTTTTTTAATTAAAATATTTTCATTACAGCACTCATCATGGTGTCTTCTGCTTCTGTGTCGATTTAGATAATTCTAGTTCTGACCTCAGTGCACTAACTCAGAGCTCAGTTGTTCATCTGGAGCTAACGGATTGGCTGCTGTGAGTTTTGGGCAGTGTCATGCCCTGTGTGATTCTGCTGTGGATTCTCAGATCCTGATCTCGTTGCCCTTGATTAAGAATCCATTGTCACTATATCTCAGAAAGTTCTTGAATCTGCTCAGAATCAAGATCGAGCACTTCCAAGTTTACAGCAAAGTCAGATGGCCAATGTTGGTAATAATCTGAGTGTATGTTTCTAACAACATTGGAAGAATATTTTGGAAAAGACATTATGATCATATGGAAATTCTGATAGCCACTTGCAAATGAAAAATTAGTTTTCTTCATGAGGAAGTGTCACTGTTCAAAACAGACGACTGTCTGGTATAGATCCATGTCAAGCAGTAAGTGGCCTACACAAAATTGACTCAGTGGCATCTTTGGTGGTTCTTTGCCTTGTAGTGTTAAACGAAGGCTTTGCTTTTGTATGTTTATTTGACTTTTCATACTGGTTCTTCATTTGTGTATTATGGCTTCCACTTTTGGGTTTTCATGGGAATCATGTGTGTTTGCATAAAAACCTATCACAAAAAGAGAAGTAGACTCCCTTGGTTAAGTACTGAGCTGAACTCAAGAAAGCCAGTAACAGAGAGGGAGGACTGATGATCAAAGGGATTAAGACTGGGCTGGTTTAACCCCCAGAAACAGCTGACCAGACAAAGGTTAACTCTTGAATCCCAGGCATTAGCCTGGGAAGCCAGCATGGGACTGATCAAGACCCCCTGAATCTGGGTGTCAGTGAAGACGCCTAGGGAATCTACTGAGCCTTGGGCAGCAGATCAGTACCCATCCCAAGTATACACACGGACTTTGGACTCCCATAGAACAATGTGAGGTGCACTCTCACCCTGAACTCTTGGGGGAGGGTCTAGGCCCTGCCCTATATGAAATGACACACTATGCACACCCCCATGGAGGGCCTCACCCTCCCTGGAGAAATGAGGGGATAACGGGGGGGGAGGGCACGGGAGGAAGGGAGGGAATGGGAGAGGGACCTGGAACTGACTTGTGAAGCAACCTTGTTTCTTATCTAAATTTAAACTGGAAAATAAAATTAAAAAAATATACTGAAAAACGTGAAAGAAATAATATCTAAATATAACTCCTGTAGGACAGCTAATTTACTCTGCTATTTACATTCACATAATTTATTTGAAGATCTGGTTCATTTTACTGGCAGAATTGAGAGAGAGTTTGGAATTTTACAATTGATCCTTTACCCCATATTCACAGCCTTTCCATTCCCGATACTCTGTGTGCAGCTCAAGCCTTTCACAGAGCACACACCTGCACTGACAACCATCACCTCTCCCATTCATGGGTTCCATGTGGGTCACCTGCTACTGTAGAACACTTGGATTTGCTAAATTGAAGAACCATAAATAGGTCGGACCTGGTGCAAAGGAATCCTTAAATTAATATATGTGAGATGTTTCTTTACACAACTACAGTTACTCATGTTTCTCTAAGAGGCAATCCCTTCACCAACAAATATGAATTTGCGTGTAAAATATCGATGACATCATAGTAGGAATGATTTCTGGTGAGTGTGGTTTCTCTTGACCAATTATGTGACAGAACATTTACAATCCTATGCCTAATTCAAAATGCTTCTTTTACTATCCTATATAACCACAATGATGACAGCAGACATCATAGATTCACCAGGAGAATCTGGGTTCTGTTCATTCCCACCTGTAATTATGTGGCTCCCAAACTGAAAATATGCTCCTAATCTCCAGGGGAAATTGGAGACTCCCTACATGGCTGGTACCAGCAATCTACTCCGATAGACTTGCAGGGGTGTGTATAGAAGTAATACTGTTGGGTCAATTCATGAGTCTGGTGACAGGTTGTCAGTATCAGTGTCTGTTGCCATTCATGAGTCACACATGGCCAACTATACATTGACATGTCCAAATACAAATGCATTCTGTGCATGTTTTTATGAGAACATATGTTGATGCTTTTTACCAAGGCACATGGTAACTTTTTTTTTCGTTAGTTTTTTTTTTAATTTTAAATAGCTTGTTTTACATGTCAATCCCAGTTCCCTCTCCCTCCCCTCCTCCCGCACTCCCCTTCCACCCTCCCTCCCACCCTATTGCCACATACTTCCACATAGGGGATGTCTAGAGTCTATCATTTTACTCTTGGTAGGGTCAAGGCACTCCCCTAAGAGTCCAGGCTGAGAGAGCATCTCTCTTTGTGCTATAGGCACATGAAGACAGATTGTATACCAGGAATAGACACTGATCCACAGCTCAGAGCCCCATAGGTTGTCCAGGCCTTCTCACTGACACTCACATTTGGGGGGTCCAGATCAGTCCCATTCTGGCCTCCCCACTGTCGGTCTGGGGTCTAAGAGCACTCCCCTGTTCAGATCAGCTGTCTCTGCTGGTTTTGCCAGCCCATTCTTTGCCAATTTGCTCATCATTCCTCTCTCTCTGTCACTGGGTTCCTTGGGTTCAGTTCAGTGCTTAGATGTGTGTTTGCCTCTGCTTCCATCAGTCCCAGGATGAAGGCTCCCGGATAGTTATAGACATCAAGTTCATTATCAGGAATTGGCATTCGAGGTGGTCCTTCCACTATTGCTTAGCTTGCCAATTGATGTTATACCTTTAGATCACTCGAGGTCACTCTGGTGCCTGATCTGTCTTCAATCCTATGATTCCCTCTTCCCCCTATTCTACCCCCACCCCCTCAACTTCCTGTTCCCCCATGACCAACTCCCTTCCTCTTTACCCCCTCTATTCTTCCCAGGTCCCACTACCCCCCCCTCGCCCTGTTCCCCATCCATTCATAGGATCTTGTCTCCATCCTCTTCTCTTGGGTACTATGTATATATGCATATCTTTTAGGTTCTTTCCTGTTTCCCAGACTCTCTATCTGTGGAAGTGCAGACTGGCACTATCCTGATCCATATCTAAAATCCATATATGAGTGAGTACATACCATGTTTGTCTTTTTGCGACTGGGTTACCTCACTCAGGATGGTTTCTTCCAGTGCTATCCATTTCCCTGCGAATTTCAAGATTCCATTGTTTTTTTCTGCTGAGTAATACTCCATTGTGTAAATGTACCACATTTTCTCTATCCACTCTTCAGTTGAGGGGCATCTAGGTTGCTTCCAGGTTCTGGCTATTACAAACAATGCTGCTATGAACATAGTAGAGCAGATGCCCTTGTTGTATGAACCTGCCTCATTTGGATAAATGCCTAAGAGTGGAATTGCTGGGTCTAGTGGTAGATTAATTCCCATTTTCCTGAGGAATCTCCATACTGATTTCCAAAGAGGCTGTATGAGTTGGCATTCCCACCAGCAGTGGAGGAGTGTTCCTCTCTCTCCACATCCCCTCCAGCATAAATTGTCTTCGGTGTTTTTGATTCTAGCCATTCTGACAGGAGTAAGATGGTATCTCAGAGTTGTTTTGATTTGCATTTCCCTGATGGCTAAGGATGTTGAGCACTTTCTTAAGTGTCTCTTGGCCATTTTAGCCTCCTCTACTGAGAATTCTCTATTTAGCTCTGTACCCCACCTTTCAAGTGGATCCTTTGGTGTTTTGGAGACTTGTTTCTTGAGTTCTTTGTAAATTTTGGAGATTAGCCCTCTGTCAGATGTAGGGTTAGTGAATATCTTTTCCCATTCTGTGGCCTGCCTTTTTGTCTTTTTGATTGTGTCCTTTGCCTTACAGAAGCTTTTTAGTTTCAGAAGGTCCCATTTGTTAATTGTCGATCTCAGTGCCTGTGCCACTGGTGTTATGTTTAGGAAGTGGTCTCCTGTACCAACTCGTTGAAGAGTATCTCCCACTTTCTCTTCTAAAAGTTTCAGTGTGGCTGGATGTATGTTGAGATCTTTGATCCATTTGGACTTAAGTTTTGTACAAGGCGATAAACATGGATCTATCTGCAGTCTTCTGCATACCAGTACCCAGTACATGTCCAAATATAAATGTATTATGTGCATTATTTTATGAGAATATATGTTGATGCTTTTTACCAAGGTACATGGTAACTTATAATATCAGAAATGACTCTGCAATTGTCACAATGTTTAGATCCTTTGTTATTGCCAGGAAAACTGCAGAACTTTTCACTGTTTGTGCCTGACAGGGGCCAATTGTCCTTGTCCTTAGGTACCACTACAGATGCCAACGCTTGTCCTGGTGAAGCCCTCAGAGACCTGGCCTTAACTGCACTGGTCCTGCTTACTCCGTCATACTCTGATACATAATAGGGTTGAGTTTGTCCCAGAAAAGAGGCTGTGGTCCTGGGAGAATGAGGTTATCATGCAGTCACAGAAAACAGGTCATTCTTCTTCAGTTTCATCCTCACCTTCAGAAACCCATCTGAGGAAGAGTTGTCCTCAAGACTGACTTATGTGTTAGAAGTGACAGCCACATATGCTGTGATGTCCATACTGAGGGACACCATGGTCTGGCAAACAGCACTCGAGCTGTAGGCTCAGTAAGAGCATTTGAGCTCATCTCCATAGGAGTTCCACAGCTGGCTGGAACTCAGGATCAGACCAGGAGCAGGAGCAGAGAGTGTCTAAGCATTTATTTTCTTTGGGACCTTGAACTTCCCCCCAAATCTAACTGTTTCCCTTAAAAAACCCCAAACCTCTATATGTTGACCTATTAAAATTGAACAATGTTTTAGAAGTGGCTGTTTTCTTTATAAGTACACATATTCATAATTACCCGTGCAGTTTGTTACTTATATGAGCAGAAATAACCCTGCCATTGTCACTAGTGTTAATCACTGAGCAATGATGAGGTTACCTGATTTCATTCTGATGAGAGACAGCACATTACTGAGATTCTATGTTTAATCTTTGGTATTCAGATAGGAGCTCACAGGCAATCAAGGCTCAGGGATTAAACCTACAAAAAAATTCATATCTGACATGGCTCTGTCTATATTGGTGTGTACCTCAGTCCCAGAAACAATCTGGACTTTTCCTCTGAAAATAAATTTCTCTTATTTTTAAACTTTAATTAATTGAAACAAACAACTAAATGTTTTTCTTTTCCAATAGAATTCTGAGACCTCCTTTTAACCCAAACACTCTCATCAAGATCAGGTCTCAGCAGAAAGTGTAAAGCTGTCATTGAGAAATCCTTCAGTGTGTTAATGGACACATTCAACGAACAATTCTCCCTAAGTCTAAAATCTGCTACCACTGAAGTTAGCCCTGCCTTACGTTGCAGCAAACACAATGAGCAGGTTTCTGGTGTTCTCAGAAACAACCTCATTTTGAGGATGCTCAGGATCAGCAGAGGGCACTGCAGAACTCACCAGAAAATAAAATGTAGCAGGAGACACAATGATCTGTAGAGTGAGGGAGTCCTCTGAGACCCAAAGTTTTCCTGTCCTGACCTCAAATAACCGCAAAGACAATGCAATACACTTGGAGTAGCTACTGTGAGAAGACTTCAGTCTTAGTATAGTAAAAGTTCTTTGTTTAGTAATATTGCACATATATGTTTTAGTCATCAGATGTGAACCTTATAGAAAGGACAAACATCCACACACATATAAGAAGGCAACAATTTTCAAATAGACATCATCCTCTCATCCACCAGAAGCAGTATCTAACCGTATCTGTTACTTCTTTCCACAAGAGTAGGGGTTTTCACAAGTGGAATATTGTACAGTGACCTGAGATCTCAGTCCTTGAAGTTCCAGCCACAATGCTGTTTCCTTGTAGCTGTGCTATGGGAGACCTAGTCCCAAGGTGTGATACACTGCCCTGTGAAGCCATACCTCAGTGGGGAGAGAGACGAAGAAAATTGGGATGATCACACAATCTGTCCTTTGCTGAATTTAGGATTTCATGTTTGACTAAATAAGGTATTTAGTCAAATTGGTAATGCCTAGCCTAATATGTGGTTTTAGTGTCTTGGGAAAAGAGTTTAGAAGAAAGTACCTTAAATCTAGACTGTCCTTATTCTCACTCAGGACAACTAAGAGAGAAAATGAGACATCCTCATCACTACACCACTGCAGTGTTCTTCACAGGTGAGTTCTCACAATGTGAAATATGAGATCTTGATGCGCAGGCCCCCTCCATCTATTCCCCATGCCCTGTAAATCAGCGAAGATCAGCTTACTCATGGTCCTTTCTCGTGTTTAAAGGATGAGTGTCCTTCAATGTGTTGTGATGTCCTGATTTTATGTACTGCATTTGTC
>NW_024429725.1:0-14243 GCF_017639785.1 Mesocricetus auratus
AAGTTTCTTATGAAAGTGGATGCCTTTGCATTTGGGGCATAGATGTTCAGGATAGACACTTCACCTTGGTGGGTTTCACCTGTGATGAGTACGTAATGACCTCCTTCATCTCTTTTGATTGATTTTATTTTAAAGTCTAGTTTGTTAGATATTAGGATTGCTACCCCTGCTTGTCTCTTGGGTCCATTTGATTGAAAAATTTTTTCCCAACTTTTAACTCTCAGGTAATGTGTGTCTTTGATGGTGAGGTGTGTTTCTTGTATGCAGCAGATGGAAGGGTTCTGTCTTCGAATCCAATGTGCTAGTTTGTCTCTATTTATGGTTGAATTAATGCCATTAATATTGAGGGATATTAATGACCATTGATTTCTCATCCTTCTTCGATTTGCAATGGCTGTTGTTGGTGGAATTATGTGTGGAGTTTCACCCCTTTGTTCTTTTGGCTGTTGGTAGAGAGAGATTCTCTAATGCTTATGTTTTTCTGGTTATAGTTAGCTTCCTTGGGTTGGAGTTTTCCTTCCAAAATTTTCTGTAGGTCTGGGTTAGTGGACACATATTGCTTGAATCTAGTTTTGTCATGGAATATCTTGTTTTCTCCGGCTATAGTGATTGAGAGCTTTGCCGGGTATAGTAGTCTGGGCTGGCATCCGTGGTCTCTTAGTGTAGGTAGAATATCTATCCAGGACCTTCTGGCTTTCAGCGTTTCCATGGAGAAATCAGGTGTAATTCTGATAGGTCTGCCTTTATATGTTACTTGACCTTTTTCCTTAGCTGCTCTTAATATTCTTTCTTTATTCTGTATGTTTGGGGTCTTGATTATTATGTGGTAAGGGGATTTTTTTGTGGTCCACTCTATTTGGTGTTCTGTAGGCTTCTTATACCTTCATTGGCATGTCTTTCTTAAGGTTGGGAAAGTTTTCTTCTATGATTTTGTTGAATATGCCTTCTGCCCCTTTGAGGTGGACTGGCAACTTGAAACCAAGCATAGGATTGATCAAATCCCCCTGAATGTAGGTGTCAGTGAGGAGGCCTAGGCAATCAATGGGAACTTGGGTAGTAGATAAGTATTTATCACTGGCATACAAATGGACTTTTAGTGCCCCTCCAAAAATAAGAGATGCTCTCTCTTAGCCTCAAAAATTGGGGAGGGACTAGGCCCTGCCATGGAAGAAATGACAGTCTATGGATATCCCCCACAGAGTGCATCTACCTCCCTCGTGAAAGAAGTGGGGATTGTGGAAGGGGGCATGAGGAGGTTGATGGGAATGGGAGTGTGTGGAAGGAGAGGAGGGAGAGGGACAGGGCTGAGTGATTTACATGTGAACCAACCTTGTTTCTAATTTATATTTCAAAATAAAAAAGACATACAAATGAGTAAAATTCCATCGAGAATTCTTTTTATTTCTGTATCCCATTTTCAAAATGGACAGAGGAAACTAGCAGAGGAAGAAATCCTAATATCTAACAAATCAGACTTTAAAATAAAATCAACCAAAAGAGATTAACTTCTTAAAGAAGAGAAAATATACCAACCAAATCTTGGAGCAAGAACTTCACAGATTATTTTTAGTGAAATTGGGTACTCCTGTGTGATTTACTAGTTCCAGTTGCTTGGAAATGACAAAGACTTTTAAAATAGGCCCATTTGGAGACTGACCTCCATTATATGCTGACATCAAAAGTTTTACAAATACACATACCTTTGAATAGTAAACTTCCCATGTACAATCTTGCTTCTCAGTTACTTCATGTTTCTTGGGTACATGATATGGGCAGAGACTTATGTCACAGCTGTCAGGCAAAACTTATGATGTATCTCTCTGTCACAATCTAATACACCATTCATTTCTAAAACAACCACACCTATTCATGACGTCACAATATCTCCAACTAGACCTAACCAGAAGCTACAAATTTCTATTTTTACTTCTGCTGTCTCAAAGGTATGTTCTATGTCTTCATTACAGGACACATGAAAGTAAATGCATCACTGTAACATTCCAGTTTCTTGGTGGACCCGAACCCCCCACACACACACACTATAGTGTGCGGTGTAGTTTTCCAAATGGAGAATACCCTTATTTTTTGTGCTTTTCTGTGAAGGTTTGTGGCCTCCTTGTATTTCACCCATATATTTTGGTATATTATGTTTTGGACATTTTAGCTTCAGATAAGGCTGTCATACTGATAAAATTTTGTAAAAATGGAAGGAAATTCAGGCCTAAATAGGGAATTTTTTGTCCACATACAGAGGGAGTATTATAAACAAATAATTACAATTATACAAAAATCAAAGTTCATAAAAGAATTATGTGGCCACAACTTCAAGAGAAGAGGCCAGAATAATCCAGAAAATTTAAGAGCCCAAGTAGCAGAGGATTTACAGATGCCAGAATCATCCAGGGACACTCTATGTGATTCTGAGTAGTTGGGAGTTCTTTGTTCTCTGCTGAGGATGTATGAAGGGGACACAGTTACACATTGAGTCATATAGACTCCTGCCTTGATAAAATTTGCTTTTCTGCTAAATGTGTGTACCAAAGGAACTGTGAGCCTGTACTTTCTGATTTTCTAAGTAAGAAATTTCAGAATTCTTTATAACCACACGGAAACTACACTATTAACTGTGGTATATAGACTTTAAACCACCATATACTTTAATGTCAGGATACTCACCTCCAATTCATGCTGATCTCTAAGGTTGTACACAGGATATTGCCTTAGGTAGAGTGAAATATATAATGATAACAAATATATTTCAGTTTCATGTGAATTATTGGAACCATGATAATGTTTCAAAAATTTCACAAAGTGTGTACAGTGACATATGCTTTGGCCAACAGACAGAGACTCATAAGCGTGAGTGTAGAAAACAAAACTGACACCCATACTCACATTTAATCCATTGTAAAAGCACCAAGATGTGATATTTTTTCTCTATCCATAGTAGATTTGCTTGGGGTATACTTTATATATCACAAGAAGATTTTCCCTTCCATAAAAATGAGCCTAAAGAGGCATCTTGATTGCTTTTGATATCTTTGGTGAAATCCCATGAAAAAAGACCACCCTATCTGTGGCAGTACAGGTTATACATTCTCCCTTTATATACCTTAGTCTAGGAAGTCATTATATTTGTGAAAATGTACTTGATTCATGTTGACAAGGTTGGAGGTCTCAACAGATTTTTATTCATGTCAACTCTCTGAAGAAATTACTTGTCTCTATATTTTGAGACAACAGTCTTACATGTTCTCATATATATATATATATATATATATATATATATATATATACCTAGAGAATGGTAATTTATCTGTTCTGATAATTGTAATATAACCTGTGTTAACCCCAAATCCTTTGTAGTTTGTGTCTGTATGTGGCTTCTACAAGATAACCCAGGTTTCGTTCTTTCAATTGGGAAAGCTTTAATAGTAGATATGGTATCCTACATGTACAACACACAAGCATGACATTGGAATACCTTCTGAATCTTTTGATATGTAGATGGATTTCTGCCCCCATAGAGATTTCCTTTCTTTATCAAGTGCTACCTTAAAATATAAGTTGTTCTTGTGCTACCTATCATTCTACTTCTAATCAGAGTATCTTAAATGCAGAGTGTAAAACAATGGAAGCCAGACTTTCTAAATTTTGAACCTGATAAATCTTGAGTGGGATTTTAGGCATATTGGAGGGAAATTTCATCAGAATTTTCATGATTGAATTATTTCATGATATATATATATATATATATATATATATATATATGCTTGTTAGATAAGTCACAAAGCCAATGGAACTTGTTAAAGGAAGCTTTTTTTCAAGTGTTTAAACAACCTTCCATTACATCATGGAAATTTCTCTTGATAAAGTTCTCTTTATGAAATTACACTTCTTAAGAACTACCGGAGAGTTGAAGAATGCTCACAGCATACATGGATCCCAGCCCGACAGGATTCAGCCCCCCCAGAGAATGCCTGTTTCCATGTCCCAGTCTCCACCCATGGAACAGGGGAGGTGAGGAAATCCTAACTTCTGATGGCCTGAGCAGAACCACCGGAGACCTGAAGACTGTACACACCAGCAAGACTCCAACATTCCCATGTGAACGAAGCAGAAGAGAACGACCTTAAAACCACTTTCATGAAAATGATAGAGGCCCTAAAAGAGGATATAGGAAAATCCCTCAAAGAATCAAAGAAATGGAAGAAAAACAAACCAAAATATGCAAGAATTGGAAGAAAAAACAAACCAAAAGGCAAGAATTGGAAGAAGAAACATACCAAAAAAGGCAGGAAATGGAAGAAGAAGCGAAGCAAAAAATGCAAGAAATGGTAGAAAAAACAAAGCAAAAAATGAAAGAAATGGAAGAAGAAACAAACCAAAAAAGGAAGGAAATGGAAGAAGAAACAAAGCAAAAAATGCAAGAAATGGAACAAAAAGCAAACCAAAAAATGCAAGAAATGGCAAAAAGAACAAACCAAAAACTTCATAAAAGGCAACAAATGGACGGCAATATAAATCGAAAATTTCAAGAAGCAATGCAAACACTGCAAGGGTTGAAAACTGAAATAGAGACTATAAAATTAAAAAACAATCTGAAGAAAGGCAGAAAATAGAAAAGCTGGGCAAACAGTCAGGTACTACCGATACAAGCATTACCAACAGAATAGTAGAGATGGAAGAGAGAATCTCAAGTGTTGAAGATACACTAGGAGAAATGGATTCATCAACCAAAGAAAACCTTAAGTCCAACAAATCCTTAACACAAAGCATCCAGGAAATATGGGACACCATGAAAAGACCAAACCTAAGAATAATAGGTATAGAAGAAGGAGAAGAAATCCACCTCAAAGGGGCAGAAAACATATTCAACAAAATCATACAAGAAAACTTTCCCAACCTTAAGAAAGACATGCCAATGAAGGTACAAGAAGCCTACAGAACACCAAAAAGAGTGGACCACACAAAAAACAATTCCCTCCACACATAATAATCAAGACCCCAAACATATAGAATAAAGAAAGAATATTAAGAGCAGCTAAGGAAAAAGGTCAAGTAACATATAAAGGCAGACCTATCAGAATTACACTTGACTTCTCCATGGAAACTATGAAAGCCAGAAGGTCCTGGATAGATATTCTACCTACACTAAGAGACCATGGATGCCAGCCCAGACTACTATACTCGGCAAAGCTCTCAATCACTATAGACGGAGAAAACAAGATATTCCATGACAAAACTAGATTCAAGAAATACATATCCACTAACCCAGCCCTACAGAAAATTTTGGAAGGAAAACTCCAACCCAAGGAAGCTAACTACAGGCAACATATCAAACCTCAGCAGCTACAAAAAAAATATGCATGAATAACTCCATGCATCATATCAGACCACCATGCTTTAAAATTAGAATTCAACAACAACACAAATTGCAGAAACCCTACAAATAATGCTCAACTGCACCATCCCTGGGTCAAAGAGGAAATAAAAAAAGAAATTAAAGACTTCCTCTAATTCTATGAGAATTAAGACACAACATACACAAACCTATGGGACACTTTGAAAGCAGTGCTACGGGGGAAGTTCATAGCGCTAAATGCTCACATGAAGAAACAGGAGAACAGTTATACCAGAGAATTAACATCACAGCTGAAAGCTCTAGAACACAAAGAAGCACACTCCCCCAGGAGGAGTAGACCCCAGGAAATAATCAAATTGAGGGCTGAAATCAATATAGTAGAAACCAGGAAAACAATACAAAGAATCAATGCAACGAAGAGTTGGTTCTTTGAGAAAATCAACAAGATAGACAAACCTTTGTCCAAACTTACCAAACAGCAGAGAGTGAACACGCAAATCAACAAAATTAGAAATGAAAAGGGGGACATAACAACAGACTCTGAGGAAATCCAGAGAATCATTAGGACATACTTTGAAAACCTGTACTCCACAAAATTCGAAAATTTAAAGGAAATGGATGACTTCCTGGACAGCTATCAATTGCCAAAACTAAATCAAGAACACATAAGCAATTTAAATAAACCTATAACCCCTATGGAAATAGAAGCTGTCATAAAAAGTCTCCCAACCAAAAAATGCCCAGGTCCAGATGGCCTCAGTGCAGAATTCTACCAGAAATTCAAAGAACAGCTTATACCAATTCTTCTCAAAGTGTTCCACACAATAGAAGCAGAAGGGTCTTTGCCAAACTCTTTCTATGAGGCTTCAATAACCTTGATCCCCAAGCCACACAAAGATACAACTAAGAAAGAGAACTTCAGACCAATATCCCTCATGAACATTGATGCAAAAATACTCAATAAAATACTGGCAAGTCGGATCCAAGAACACATCAAAACAATCATTCACCACGATCAAGTAGGTTTCATCCCAGGATTGCAGGGATGGTTCAACATACGAAAATCCATCAACGTAATCCACCATATAAACAAGCTGAAAAACAAAAATCACATGATCATCTCACTAGATGCTGAAAAAGCCTTTGACAAAATCCAACACCCCTTCATGATAAAGGTCTTGGAGAGATCTGGGATAACAGGGACATACTTAAACATAATAAAAGCTATATACAGTAAACCAACAGCCAACATCAACCTAAATGGACAGAAACGCAACGCAATTCCTCTAAAATCAAGAACAAAACAAGGCTGTCCACTCTCTCCATACGTTTTCAACATGGTACTTGAAGTTCTAGCTATTGCAATACGACAATAAAGGGGGATCAAGGGGATACAAATTGGGAAGGAAGTGGTCAAACTTTCACTGTTTGCAGACGATATGATAGTTTACATCAATGACCCAAAGAACTCTACCAGGGAACTCTTACAGCTGATTAACACCTTCAGCAAAGTGGCAGGCAACAAGATCAACTCAAGAAAATCAGTAGCCCTGCTATATACAGATGATAAAAGGGCTGAAAGAGAAATCTGAGAAACATCACCCTTTACAATTGCCACAAACAACATAAAATAGCTTGGGGTAACGCTAACCAAACAAGTGAAAGACCTGTATCGTAAGAACTTTGAACTTTTAAAGAAAGAAATTAAAGAAGCCCTCAGAAAATGGAAAGATCTCCCATGCTCTTGGATAGGTAGGATCAATGTAGTAAAAATGGCAATCCTGCCAAAAGCAATCTACAGATTCAATGCAATCCCCATTAAAATCCCAGCACAGTTCTTCACAGACCTTGAAAGAACAATAATCAATTTTTTATGGAAAAACAAAACACCCAGGATAGCCAAAACAACCCTGTTCAACAAGGCAACGTCCGGAGGCATCACCATCCCTGACCTCAAGCTCTATTATAGAGCTATAGTCCTGAAAACAGCTTGGTACTGGCACAAAAATAGACAGGTAGACCAATGGAATCGAATTGAAAACCCGGGTATTAACCCACACACGTACGAACATCTGATCTTTGACAAAGAAGCTAAAAATATACAATGGAATAAAGAAAGCATCTTCAACAAATGGTGCTGGCATAACTGGAGACTGGCATATAGAAGAATGCACATCAATCCATGTTTATCGCCATGCACAAAACTTAAGTCCAAGTGGATCAAAGATCTCAACATAAATCCAGCCACACTGAACCCCTTAGCAGAGAAAGTGGGTGGTAACCTTGAACGAATTGGTACAGGAGACAGCTTCCTGAACATAACACCAGTAGCACAGACAGTGAGATCAACAAGGAATAAATGGGACCTACTGAAACTGAGAAGCTTCTGTAAGGCAAAGGACACTGTCAGCAAGACAAAAAGGCAGCCCACAGAATAGGAAAAAATATTCACTAATCCCACATCTGACAGAGGGTTGATCTCCAAAATTTACAAAGAACTCAAGAAGCAAGTCTCCAAAACACCAAAGGACCCTATTAAAAAGTGGGCTGCAGAACTAAATAGAGAGTTTTCAATAGAGGAGTCTAAAATGGCTGAGAGGCACTTGAGAAAGTGCTCAACATCCTTAGCCATCCGGGAAATGCAAATCAAAACAACTCTCAGATACCATCTCACCCCTGTGAGAATGGCTAAAATCAAAAACACCAATGACAATTTATGCTGGAGAGGATGTGGTGAAAGGGGGACACTCCTCCATTGCTGGTGGGAGTGCCAATTGGTTCAGCCACTTTGGAAATCAGTGTGGAAATTCATCAGAAAAATGGGAATAAACCTACCACAAGACCCAGCAACTCCACTCTTAGGCATATATCCAAAAGATGCCCATTCATACAACAAAGATGTCTGTCCACTATGTTCATAGCAGCTTTATTTGTAATTGCCAGAACGTGGAAGCAAACTAGATGTCCCTCACCTGAAGAGTAGATAGAGAAAATGTGGTACATCTACACAATGGAGTACTATTCAGCAGAAAAAATAATGGAATCATGAGATTCGCAGGCAAATGGATGACACTAGAAGGAACCATCCTGAGTGAGGTAACCCTTTCACAAAAAGAGAAACATGGCATGTACTCTCTCATATATGGATTTTAGACATAGATCTGGGGAGTGCCAGCCTACAATCCTATGGCCAGAGAGTCTGGGATACAGAAACTTTATTTAGTGGCTGAACGAAGAAGAGGCAGACTCCCTTGGTTAAGTACTGAGCTGAACTCAAGAAAGCCAGTAACAGAGAGGGAGGACTGATGATCAAAGTGTTAAGACTGGGCTGGTTTAACCCCCAGAAACAGCTGACCAGACAAAGGTTAACTCTTGAATCCCAGGCAATAGCCTGGGAAGCCAGCATGGGACTGATCAAGACCCCTTGAATCTGGGTGTCAGTGAAGAGGCCTAGGGAATCTATTGAGCCTTGGGCAGCAGATCAGTACCCATCCCAACTATACACACGGACTTTGGACTCCCATAGAACAATGTGAGGTGCACTCTCACCCTGAACTCTTGGGGAAGGGTCTAGGCCCTGCCCTATATGAAATGACACACTATGCACACCCCCATGGAGGGCCTCACCCTCCCTGGAGAAATGAGGGGATAACAGGGGGGAGGGCACGGGAGGAAGGGAGGGAATGGGAGAGGGACCTGGAACTGACTTGTGAAGTAACCTTGTTTCTTATCTAAATTTAAACTGGAAAATAAAATTAAAAAAATACTAAAAATAAATCTACAAAAAAAAAGAATCTGTAAATACCTAGATGCCTCTTAATGAAGAAGGGAGTAAGAAAATATGATACAATTAAGCAATTGATTAATTATCAGTGAAACCAAAACAATGAAATCTTGAAATTGACAAGCAAATGGATGGAATTAGAAGAAAATTTCCAGATTGAGGTAACACAGAAACAGAAGTCAAACATGGTATATACTCACTAATATGGATATCACACATATAGCAATTGATACAGAGCCTACAACACCCCCTATATCAAAGGTAGGAAAAATTATGGTATTCATGGTGCCCCAATATAAGGAGAAAGGGATAAGATATCCTGATAACTTTCAGCAAGCACAGGAAAGGAGAAGAAATAGGAAAAGAGGAATGTAGAAGAGAAGTAGGAAGAAGAACATGAAGGATCAGAAGATTAAGTGGGTAAAATAGAGGAAAGCATCAAAAGAAACACCTTAAGAGAGGGATCCATTTTAGGTTTAAAGAGATATATGGCAGTAGGGAAATGTCTAGGTATTGACAAAGATCAACCCATCTAAGAATCAAAGCAACAGTGTAGAGGCAAATTTAAATACTCTTAACCTACACTGATTTTGATGACTAACTTAAATGCCATCATAGAGCATTCATGTAGTAGCTGATGGAAGGAGAAGCAGATATCCTCAGCTAAGGACTGAGTAAAGCTAAAATTCCAGTTGTAGATAGGTAGGAGTTATGAGCCAAAAGTTCAATATCAGGCTGGGGGAGCCCACAGAAATAGCTGTTATGAAAAAGTGGGAGCTCATGGCCCATAGACTTGCAAGTGGGTAATGAGCATAACTCAACCGGGTCTCCTAAATGTGGATGACAATTAGCAGGCCTGGTCATTCCATGGCTCTTCTGACAGTGAAGCCAGCATTTATCACTAGAGCATGAATTGACTTTGGGATCCCTTTCCCCATGAAGGGCTACACTCTTAGGTTAGATACATATCCCAAAAATGAGTCAGACCACATAATAGGAAACATAGCAAATCTCCACAGATACAAAAAAATTGGAATAACCCCCTGCATCTTATCAGACCACCATGCATTAACATTAGAATTCAACAATAACACAAATCGCAGAAACCCTACAAACTCATGGAGATTGAACAATGCACAATTGCACCATCCCTGGGTAAAGGAACAAATAAAAAAAGAAATTAAAGACTTCCTCGATTTCAATGAGAATGAAGACACAACATACACAAACTTATGGGACACTTTGAAAGCAGTGCTGAGAGGAAAGTTTATAGCACTAAGTGCCCACATGAAAAAACTGGAGAACAGTCATACTAGAGAATTAATAGCACAGCTGAATGTTCTAGAACAAAAAGAAGCAAACTCCCCCAGGAGGAGCAGATGCCAGGAAATAATCAAATTGAGGGCCGAAATCAATCAAGTAGAAACCAGGAAAACATTGAGAAGAATCAATGAAACAAAGAGTTGGTTCTTTGAGAAAATCAACAAAATAGACAAACCTCTGTCCAAACTAACCAAAAGACAGAGAGAGAACCTGCTAATTAACAAAATCAGGGATGAGAAAGGGGACATAACAACGGACTCTGAGGAAATCAAGAGAATCATCAGGGCATACTTTGAAAATCTGTGCTCCACAAAATTTGAAAATTTAAAGGAAATGGACAATTTCCTGGATAGGTATCACTTGCCAAAACTAAATCAAGAACAGATAAATAATCTAAACAGACCTATAACCCCTAATGAAATAGAAGCAGTCATCAAAAGTCTCCCAAACAAAAAAAGCCCAGGCCCAGATGGCTTCAGTGCAGAATTCTACCAGAAATTCAAAGAAGAGCTCATTCCAATACTCGTCAAAGTATTTAACACTATAGAAGCAGGAGGCTCACTGCCAAACTCTTTCTACGAGGCTACAATTACCTTGATACCCAAGCCACACAAAGACACAACTAAGAAAGAGAACTATAGACCAATTTCCCTCATGAACATTGATGCAAAAATACTCAATAAAATACTTGCAAACCGGATTCAAGAACACATCAGAAAAATCATCCACCATGATCAAGTAGGCTTCATTCCAGGAATGCAGGGATGGTTCAACATTAGAAAATCTATCAATGTAATCCACCATATTAACAATCTGCGAAAGAAAAACCACATGATCATCTCACTAGATGCTGAAAAAGCCTTTGACAAAATCCAGCACCCCTTCATGATAAAGGTGCTAGAGAGATCAGGGATAACAGGAACGTACCTGAATATAATAAAAGCAATATACAGTAAACCAACAGCTAACATCAAACTAAATGGAGAGAAACTCAAAGCAATTCCTCTAAAATCAGGAAGAAGACAATGCTGTCCACACTCTCCATATCTCTTCAATACTGTACTTGAAGGAGATAAAGGGGATACAAATAGGAAAAGAAGAAGTCAAACTTTCATTATTTGCAGATGATATGATAGTTTACATAAGTGACCCAAAAAACTCCGCAAGGTTACTCCTAGAGCTGATAAACACCTTCAGCAATGTGGCAGGATACAAGGTAAACTCAAAAAAAATCAGTGGCCCTATTATATACAGATGATGAAGTGACTGAGAAAGAAATCAGAGAAACATCACCTTTTACAATAGCCAAAAACAGCATCAAATATCTGGGGATAATGTTAACCAAGGAATTGAAAGACCTGTATATCAAGAACTTTGTGTCTTTGAAGAAAGAAATCAAAGAAGATACCAGAAAATGGAAATATCTCCCATGCTCTTGGATTGGTAGGATCAACATAATAAAAATCGCAATCTTGCCAAAAGCAGTCTATAGATTCAATGCAATCCCTATCAAAATTCCATCACAATTCTTCAAGCACCTTGAAAGAACATTAATCAACTTTATATGGAAAAACAAAAGGCCCAGGATAGCCAAAACATCCCTATACAATAAAGGAACTTCAGGAGGCATCACCATACCTGACCTCAAGCTCTATTATAGAGCTATAGTCCTGAAAACAGCTTGGTATTGGCAAAAAATAGGCAGGTAGACCAATGGAACCGAATCGAAAGCCCTAATTTTAACCCACACACCTATGAACACCTGATTTTTGACAAAGAAGCTAAAACTGTACAGTGGAAAAAAGAAAGCATCTTCAACAAATGGTGCTGGCATAACTGGGTAATGGTATGCAGAAGACTGCAGATAGATCCATGTTTATCGCCTTGTACAAAACTTAAGTCCAAATGGATCAAAGATCTCAACATACATCCAGCCACACTGAAACTTTTAGAAGAGAAAGTGGGAGATACTCTTCAACGAGTTGGTACAGGAGACCACTTCCTAAACATAACACCAGTGGCACAGGCACTGAGATCAACAATTAACAAATGGGGCCTTCTGAAACTAAAAAGCTTCTGTAAGGCAAAGGACACAATCAAAAAGACAAAAAGGCAGGCCACAGAATGGGAAAAGATATTCACTAACCCTACATCTGACAGAGGGCTAATCTCCAAAATTTACAAGGAACTCAAGAAACAAGTCTCCAAACCACCAAAGGATCCACTTGAAAGGTGGGGTACAGAGCTAAATAGAGAATTCTCAGTAGAGGAGGCTAAAATGGCCAAGAGACACTTAAGAAAGTGCTCAACATCCTTAGCCATCAGGGAAATGCAAATCAAAACAATTCTGAGATACCATCTTACTCCTGTCAGAATGGCTAGAATCAAAAACACCGAAGACAATTTATGCTGGAGAGGATGTGGAGAGAGAGGAACACTCCTCCACTGCTGGTGGGAATGCCGACTCATACAGCCTCTTTGGAAATCAGTATGGAGATTCCTCAGGAAAATGGGAATTAATCTACCACTAGACCCAGCAATTCCACTCTTAGGCATTTATCCAAATGAGGCAGGTTCATACAACAAGGGCATCTGCTCCACTATGTTCATAGCAGCATTGTTTGTAATAGCCAGAACCTGGAAGCAACCTAGATGCCCCTCAACTGAAGAGTGGATAGAGAAAATGTGGTACATTTACACAATGGAGTATTACTCAGCAGAAAAAAACAATGGAATCTTGAAATTCGCAGGAAATGGATAGCACTGGAAGAAACCATCCTGAGTGAGGTAACCCAGTCGCAAAAAGACAAACATGGTATGTACTCACTCATATATGGATTTTAAATATGGATCAGGATAGTGCCAGTCTGCACTTCCACAGATAGAGAGTCTGGGAAACAGGAAAGAACCTAAAAGATATGCACATATGCATAGTACCCAAGAGAAGAGGTTGGAGACAAGATCCTCTGAATGGATGGGGAACAGGGCGAGGGGGTAGTGGGACCTGGGAAGAATAGAGGGGGTAAAGAGGAAGGGAGTTGGTCATGGGGGAACAGGAAGTTGAGGGGGTGGGGGTAAAATAGGGGGAAGAGGGAATCATATGATCAAAGACAGATCAGGCACCAGAGTGACCTCGAGTGATCTAAAGGTATAACATCAATTGGCAAGCTAAGCAATAGTGGAAGGACCACCTCGAATGCCCATTCCTGATAAGGAACTTGATGTCTATAACCATCCGGGAGCCTTCATCCTGTGACTGATGGAAGCAGAGGCAAACACACAACTAAGCACTCAACTGAACCCAAGGAACCCAGTGACAGAGAGAGAGGAGTGATGAGCAAATTGGCAAAGAATGGGCTGGCAAAAACAGCAGAGACAGCTGATCTGAACAGGGGAGTGTTCTTGGACCCCAGACCGACAGTAGGGAGGCCAGAATGGGACTGATCTGGACCCCCCAAATGTGAGTGTGAGTGAGAAGGTCTGGGCAACCTATGGGGCTCTGAGCTGTGGATCAGTGTCTATCCCTGGTATACAATCTGTCTTCATGTGCCTATAGCACAAAGAGAGATGCTCTCTCAGCCTGGATTCTTAGGGGAGTGCCTTGACCCTACCAAGAGTAAAATGATAAACACTAGACATCCCCTATGTGGAAGGATTTGGCAATAGGGTGGGAGGGAGGGTGGAAGGGGAGTGCGGGAGGAGGGGAGGGAGAGGGAACTGGGATTGACTTGTAAAACAAGCTATTTAAAATTAAAATAAAAAATGATTTAA
>NW_024429726.1:0-24548 GCF_017639785.1 Mesocricetus auratus
TATTTTTTAACGTGTTAACTGGATTAACTCAGCTTCTCCCACTGTTTCACATGGAGTGTGGGGTGAGAATGAGAAGGAGCCGAGAGGCAGGAAATTTATGAGGGTGGATCAAGCAGTTTGTCTAGGTGTATGCAACAGTCTCAGAACTGGTGCTGTTCCAGGTTTGGGCAACCTGCCCTGTGTTGACTGATCAAATGGTTGCTTTGGCTTATATGCCTTCCCTGGGTGGTTTCTATACTCTGCAGAGAACTGTTGAATCACTGTTACCATAAAGCAAGCCCCCACTATGTAACTTCTGATTGGTTCGTTGCCACATGGAGGGTATCTGAACATCTAGTGAAGGACAAGGTCAGGAAAGGTCAAGAAACTCAGCACATTTTTCTGAATTAGAGGACTATATCTTACTGGGTCTTTCCTGCAGCCTGTCCTGGCTCCCAAAGCAGGGGTATGGGTGAGGGTCTGATCCCTTTATTAAACTTCTGGAGGACCAGGATTCAATTCCAGCACCCACAATGCACCTCACAATCATTTGTAACTCTAGGTCTGGGTATGAGATGCCCTTGTCCAGATACACACATAAGGAAATTACCAAGAAGATAAAAATAAATTATTAAAAATGTAATAAAATTCATGATTCACCAAACTGAATTTGGGGATATCTGTTCTTTTTTCTGTCATTGTTTCCCTGTCTGAGATGAATAGATATTTGTGAGTTGAATCTCTATGGGAAGTTTTGTCATATATCAAGGTCTGAAAGTAGGGTAATATTTAGAATGCAAAACATAATTTTCAATAAACTGTGTGAACCAGCATCCCTAACATTTCCTGGTGAAACCTGGATTCATCCTACAACAGGGGGGAAAAGGTAGATGGATTTCTGAGTTCTGAGCCATCCTGGACTACCTAAAGAGTACCAGAAAAGCCACACATACAAAAAGAAGCCTGTTTTACAAAATGAATAAAAGAAGTAAAATAAAATCAATAAAAGATACAAATTAAGAAGATTTTCTTTTTAAAAATTCATATCGTATAGAATTAAATAGAAAATTTTAAAAGAGAACACAAAAGGCTGAGCAAGTATTTTCAACATTGCTTAGCAGACTGGGTTTGGAAGCTTACTATTTTAATTCAGAAATTCTGAGGCAAAGAATGGAGAATCTTTAGGTATTTCAACCCCACCTGAGCTATACAAAGAGGTCCAGGACAACCAGGTCTTTTTGTAGAGAATCCTCGTCTCAAACAAACCAAAAACAGGGTAGGCAATGGTGATGTCTCATACTTTTAATCCCGACACTCTACTGGCAGAGGCAGTCAGAATTCTGAGTTCAAGTCAAACAGGTCTACCTGGTTTACAAGATGGACAATGTTATGCAAATAAATTGTATGCCTGCCTCCCACCATATATATATATATATATATATATATATATATATATATATATATTCACACTTAAGAACCAGTTTAATGGAAACTAAACTTTAAAACTATTTTGAGATTTTCATTTACCTAGTCAGTGTGATGAAGGACAAGTAAATAAGACATCTAATGTCAGTGAAGATGTGGGAAAAGAGAAACAATTATTTAGTACTAATGTGAGTACTCACTTGAACAGCTATGATAGAAAAAATGAGGATGTTCCTCAAATGCTGAACAAACAGTGTTTTGGCTACATGTCTGTAATGGCAGACACTCGTGTGTCAGGCTGCCAAACTGCAAATAAGGCTGTCTGGACATGTTATGGAGACATTTTGTTGAATTATAATGTAGAAGGGGAGTTTTGGCCACAGCAGGAAGATTTTCTACTTAATGAGTTTGACACAAAAGCTGGTAGCCTGTGTTTCATTTTAGGATCTAAGACTTTACAGCAAAAAATAAAAATAATAACAAATCCTACAAGATTCCCTCTAATATATGGAGCCCTGTATTGAGTTGTGAGTTTCTGCAGACACAGAATCCTATCCTCTACAGAGAAGCCAGGATATTCTTCTGTGGTGTTGTGTTTCATCTCATGTCTTGAGTAGATACATGGTTTATATTATGTGCTCATGTGTGGTGCTTACTTTTTAAGTAAAGCAGGCTTATACAGTTCCCCTAGAAATAAAGTTACACCTTGGAGTGATCCAACATGTGGCCTGAATCCTGTCACTTCAAATAAATACAAACCAACACCTGTGGGATATCTACAGTCTGTGGTTTTACGGCAAGAAAATCCAAAGACATTTTCTGTCCACCCATGCCCTAGACACTGTACGCAGGTATGCAAGAATTCACATGTACATGTGTTTGCAAAATCAGGAGTCATACAGAGACATATTCTAACAAGAATAAATATTAAAATGTGATTGCAGAAAATATGACCTTCTTGTAATTAACATATAAGCAATATGTAACATTTCATTTTTAATTACATTATTACCCTCCATAATTAATTTCAGTTTGAAGTCTTCTTTTTTAGATATTAGGATAGTCTCACCAGGGTTTTTTAATATTTTATTTATTTATTTTTATTTTTAAATTTAAATTTAAATTAGAAACAAGTTTGCTTCACATGTCAATTCCAGATCCATCTCCTTTTCTCTCTCCTCCTCCCATGCCCTCCCATCAACCCCTCCAATATACCCTCAGATTCCCAGGGAGGGTGAGGCCCTCCATGGGTGTGTCCATAGTCTGTCATTTAATCCAGGGCAGGGCCAAGAGTCCAGGGTGAGAGTAAAATCTCTCATTGTTGGGTGGGTGCTCAAAGTGCATTTGTATACCTTGGATAAATACTGATCTACTACCCAAGGCTCAATAGATTACCTAGGCCTCCTCACTGACTCCGACATTCAGGGGGACTTGACCAGTCCCGTGCTGGATTCCCTGCCATCAGTTCACCAGGGTGTTTCTTATGTCCATTTGAGTTGAAAATATGTTCCATTATGGGCATGATGATATCCCTGGCACTAGGGAAATTCCCAGGAGTCCACAAGGATGACATCCAACAAAGAGTCTAAGCAATAGTGGAGAGGATACCTTGAATGCCCTTCCCCTATAATCAGATTGATGACTACCTTAAATGCTATTGTAGAGCCCTCATCCAGTAAATGATAGAAGCAGAGATTCACAGGAAAGCACTGAACATAACTCCTAGAATTCCATTGTGGAGAGAGAGGAGTGGTGAGCATAGTGGTCAGACCATGCTGGGGAAATTAACAGGCATAGCAGACCTAAGCAAGTGGGAGATCTTGGACTCCAGAATGAGAGCTGGGAAACCTGCATAAGACTGAACCAAGCCCTCTGAACTTGGATATCATGAGGGGGTCTGGGCAGTCTGTGGGGCCAGTGGCAGTGGAGCCAGTACTTATCCCTAGTGCATGAATTGGATGTGGGAGCCCATCCCCTCTGGAGGGATACTCTCTTCGCCTAAATACATAGCAGAAGGCCTTGGTCCTGTCCCAAATGATAGGACAGAAATTGATGACACCCCATGGGAGGCCTCACCCTCCCTGAGGAGTGGATGGGGAGTGGCATGCGATTTGTAGGGGACAATGGGAGGTAAATAAAATTTAATTAAAAAATAAAAATTAGAAGCAGAAAAAATAGAATCTATGATTGTTCTTAACTTTTGAACTCCTCGATGCTCAAACTGAAATTTATGTCTTCTGTTTCTCGATGTTTCTTTCTACCTTTTGAGGCAGGATCTACTGTAACACAGGCAGACTTTGAAACTTCTGTATATCCAGGACTGGACTTGAAGTCCGGATCCTCCTGTCTCTACTTCCAAGATGATACTGCATGAAGAACCAACCCTGTATGCAGAAGACTTAAATGGGCCTAAGTACAGAAACATTTCAAACATCTCTCTATGAATCGTAGAGAACATATGCTTGGAGGTACTGACAGATCATACATGTTTTAAGATTGTAGTTCAATTGAGAAGCCCAGTGTCAGTATCTACTCTTTGTGGACATATAATCCTTCAGGAGCACTGAATCTTGGGAGATGGCACATCCAATCACCAAGCCTGACAAAGTTTTATTTTCATAGTATGAATGGGTTAATGGGGATATAAATTACACATATTTTCATTTCTCTCTCTCTCTTTCTCTGTCTCTGTCTCTCTATTTTTTATTTAAATTGGAAACAAGATTGTGTCACATATCAATTCCACAGCTCCTTGTCCCTCTCAACATCTCCTGCCTCCTCCCAACTTCCCCCACATACCCCCAACCTCTCACCGAATTCCCACTCCACATTCCAGTGAGGGTGAGACCCTTCCTGGAAGATCTTCAAAGTCTGTCATATCATCTGGGTCAGGGCCTAGGCCCTCCCCCATGTGGACAGGCTGACAGAGCAACCCTCCATGCAGAAATGGGCTCCAAAACTCCTTTTGGATGCCAGAGACAAATACTGATCTCCTTCTCACAGCCCTAAAGAATGCAGAGGCCTCCTCACCTACACCCATGTTCAAAGGGTCTGGAGCAGTCCCATGCTGGCCTCATAGCCATTAGTCTGGGTTCCATGAACTCTTCCTTACTCTGGTTAACAGTTTCTGTGGGTTTCAACCACCAAGTCTTAACTCCTTTTCTCATCACAGCTCCTTCTCTGCAACTGAGTTCCAGGGGTTCAGTTCAGTATTTAGCTATGGGTGTCTGCCAGTGCTTCCATCATTTCGTGAATGAAGGGTCTGCGATAGCATACAAGATAGCTGGCAATCTCATGGGGATGTTCAGGTCGTGCTAGTGTGGAACCCTTTTTACAGTGCTGTCATATTGCTCTTGATGACGTTGGATGTATTATGACATTGTCTTTTAAACGTCTCTCCCTCCAGTGGGTGCAGGTAGGCCCTATGTTTCAGGGCTCCCTCTTCTTCCAATGGGTATTTGAGGTCTGAGGCTTAGGTGGGTAGCACTGATGCTCTTTCGACTGTAGGCAAGACTAAGTTTCTGATGTTGGCAGATGAGGTGCAGGATGGTTTGGGGTTGTTGGGATTTCAATGGATGGGGGTTTGGGAGCACAACATGCCCTGGGTGATTATGGCTTAGAGAATAAATTCCTCCAGCTGAGTGCTTAATCACCCACATATCCTGGTAGGGCCAGGACCAAGGCTCAGTGGGCTTGCATGTGCTTACCAGGTAAAACAATGGCTGATGTTCAAATGGTGTGAAATGTAGTAGATAACATGTAGGCCAAACTTAATCAACATTTTATTTTGCACTGAAGTACTCTCAGTACATGGAACGCACAGGTCTGACACTAATACAGATTTGTCTACATCAGCCTCCCATAATCACAAGGGGATGAAAATCTTGCTGTAAAGATTTCATGGTGTAGAATGGTACAAGATTAGAAAGATTAGAAGTATTGTAGAGTCAGTATGTAACTCTAAGTCTAGGAGTACTTCCATGAATCCAGATCTTCTTGTATCCATTTCCTCAGCTGCTCAGATGATGAAGGTATTGAGAAATACCTGGGACTTGGGTTATAGCTGTGGCAGGAATTGGAGCTTCCACTGAGACTGGAACTTCAGCTACTGCTGAATCACCCTGGGATTCAGCTATTGTGGGTTGATACGAGTCAGAAGCTACAATGAAGGATTGCTTATCAAGTAGGTCTTTGTGGGGATTACCCCCGGAATCCTGTATGTCGACAAGATCATCGAGAGAAGCTTGCAGGCTGGGTTTGAGATTGGGAATTGATCCCACAATTGTTGTGCTGGGAGACATGGACTCTTCGAGGTCAGAAGCAAGGACAGCTGTGTGTCCTTCAGAGTGGACTGACACAGAAATAGATTTACAGCAGTCACTTGACTTTGCCATTAATTCTTGAAAGTTGCCTTTTGTATTTGGCCTTTTGGTTCTTGACCAAGATATATAAAGAAGAAAAGAGATGTTAGAGCATGAACTGTGTTCCAAGGTGAACATGCTAGATGGAAATCTTATCTGTAGCCACTGCCTGTATTAAAAAGTGTCTGGGGCTGTAACACAAGGAAGGAAAGTAGAATAGTTTATAATGTGACACAAAAAGACTAGGGAAGCTTCAGACAGAAAATCTGGTGCTTTATAGGAGTTCTTAGTATCAGGGTCCCTGAGAACCTGCCCATGTGATCATAGGGCTCCTTAGTGGTATCCAGAGTGAAGAACAATCATTAGGACAGCCATGGATGCTCGCAGAAGCACCTTACAGAAGTGTATAAATCTGTGTCAAGCATTTGGGAATCACCATGTTTATGAGATTCTGGTGAATGTACAGGTAGCATTGCAACTTTGGCTGTGGGGGAAAAAGGGACAAGTGTGAGACATATTCAGATCTCATCCTTAGTGACACAGATCATTCGTGTCAGCTCTACGTGCTGCTCTAAACTTGCATTGATCAAAATGTCCTTGGAGGTACGATTTGTTCGTCAGTGTACACAGTACACCATTTCAGGTGCCTCCTTGGAGCTTCACGGCAAACTGTTGGAAACCATATGCATTTGAAGGAACCACAGACCCTCTGAAAACATCAGAGCTAAAACTTGCTGCTGAAGTTGAGTGCATCTTGTGATTGGCAGGCTCTTTTCTAGTTCCAAAGTTTGATTGACCAGGATACAGGGGGAGATCTGATCTAGGGATGGGTGTAGGGTTCCTTTAGGACATTGCCTCCTTTCAGTATCCACACTCTACCCCAAGTTGTTTCATTTGGAAGCCTTTAGAATTAATTGCCAGGTCTTTGAAACATTACAGAATTATGACCATATACTCTCTCTAAATACCAAGTTGGTTTAGTAATCCCTCATTGCTGGAGAGTTGCAGAAAATCTAATAATGGGTTTTTAAAGTCAGCCTCGAGTATAAAGCAGCACTTAAGCCTGCCTGACCTACAGATAACCCTGTCTCAAAAGGAAAAGCAATACACAGACATACCCAATGGACTTTATTTATTCCAACTACACCTGAACTTATAATGGGACCATTACTAGACTATGGTTGTTATGCCAAAAGTTTAACCCTCTGTAAATAAAACATACAAAACTCATTAGACTTAAATCAAATGTTTACTTGGTTCTTTCATCTATGGACTGTCTAGGGCAAGTAGACAGGATTGCAAGAAACAATTTTGTCACACAACAAAATATGCCACACATGTAATATTTTAATATACAATGGATTTTTTCAAAAGAAATGTAAGAACAAGCAATGCTAACAGGGTGTAGTGACACACACACCTTTAATCCTAATACGATGGAGGCAGAAGCAAGGGGATCTCTGATTTGGAGGACTTCGTATTAAACAATGAGAGTCACAGAGCAGCCAGGAATACACTAAGAAACCCTAACTCATTAAACAAAGGACAAAATCAATTAGAAATTTAAATGGGCTTTGTATGGTGGTAAATGACTTCAATTGCATCATTCAGGAGACAGAGGCACAGGGTATCTGTGAGGTCATAAACAACCTGATGTACACAGAGGTCCAGGACAGCCAGCCATATAGAAACTGTCTTATCCTTGAAAACACAAAGAAACAGAGAAAGAAAATCCTTCAACAATAACAGCCGTCAGATCAATGCAAATTAAAATTACTTTGAGGTTTTTAACATGCTCGGAAAGGCTGAAAAAAACATAATGAACAACTGCCCATGAAGTTGATGATGTGGGGAGAAATAATCCCTGATTGATTGGTGATGGGAGTAGAAAATGTTCAGCCATCTGTTCCCACTCTGATCAACATAGTAGCCTTACTGTCCAACGTACCCAGGCTCTCATCAGGTATTCCTGTTCACCAAATTGCTGCTGCTGTTTGAAACTCCAGGCCAAGGATCCGGCTTTAAATATTGTTTACATTAATGCTCTTTACAGGTCCTCCACCTTTTTCCCATCATTCATACAGACCCTCCCAGTCAATGGCCCTGCCCAGTCTATACCTTTTCCCAATAGGGTACTTGTATATTTGAGTTGTCTTTCATCATTGAGTAGATATAATCAATTACTGTTGCTTTTGTGGGGAACTAAAACACAAAACATCTTTTTCCACATCCTCTTAGCTCTCCAATCTTGGGGCTTGAGTCAATTAAAATTTGGGCTTCACTACATGGTGATCATCTCAGTTACAGTTCCTCACCACAGGCTGCCAAGGGTCATCCTATGCCTTCTGATGGCTGTCACCCCTAGTTTTTTCTTTTTTACCACAAGATTGTTCAGAGAAGTCCTGACTGTTCTGGAACTCCTTCTTTAAACTAGGGTGTTCTTAAAATCCAAGAATTTTATGTGCATTCCTCTTCCTCTGGAATGGTGAGATTAAAGCTCGTGTCACACTACTAGTTTATTTTTTGACACATGGTTTCTCCTTATAGCCCTGGCTGTCCTGAATCTCTCTGTAGACACCACGTTGGCCTCAATCTCAAAGAGTTCTGCTTGTCACTCTCTCCTTTGTGATGGATGAAAGGATTGCCCACCAAACAGTTTGGTCACCCCTTATTGATGGAGTAGAGCTGGCTAAGTCTTACAACAACTGACTGTGACTCTTTTCATGCATGACCCTACCAGCCCCCGCTCAACATCCTGGACAATGTAGATCTTCTCTGCTCCCTCAGATCAATGGATACATTGATCCAGAATGCAAGAAATGGAAGAAAAAAATAAACCAAAAAAATGAAGAAATGGAAGGAAAACCAAACCAAACATTTCAAAAAATGCAACAAATGGATGAAGACAAAGCCAAAATTGCAAGACACATTTCACACAGTGCAAGGGTTGAAACCTGAAATAGAGACAATAAAAAAACCCAATCGGAAGAATGGGTGGAAATAGAAAAGCTGGGTAAACAGTCAGGTATTAAAGATGCAAGGCAGTACTAAGAGGAAAGTTCATAACACTAACTGCACATATGAAGAAACTGGAGAATAGTCACACTAGAGATTTAACATTACAACTGAAAGCACTAGAACAAGAAGAAGAAAACTCATCCAGTGGAGTAGACAAGAGGAAATAATCAAATTGGAGGCTAAAACCATTAAAGTCAAAAAAAGGAAAAAATACAAAGAATCAATGTAACAAAAAGTTGGTTCTTGGAGAAATTCAACAAGATAGACAAACCTTTATTCAAACTAACTAAAAGGCAAAGAGAGAGCATACAAATCAACAAAATCAGGAATGAAGAGGGAGATATAACAATGGATACCAAGGAAATCGAGAGAATCTTCAGGTCATACTTTGAAAACCTGTACTCTACAAAATTGGAAAATTTAAAGTATATGGACAATTTTCTGGATAGATATTATGTACCAAAATTAAATGAAGAGCAGATAAGCCATCTAAACAGACGTATAACCCGTCATGAAATAGAAGCAGTCATCCAAAGTCGCTCAACCAAAAAAAAAGAAAAGCTCAGGCCCAGATGGTTTCAGGGCAGAATTCTACCAGAAATTTAAAGAAGAGCTAATTCCAATACTCATCAAACTGTGCTACACACTAGAAGCAGGAGTTTCATTGCACTTAGGTTAGTTAGGTTTTCTAGATATGGAGATATATTTGAAATGGTTAGATATTCTTCAAACCTTCCAAAGACCTACAGAATATATGGCATTTAAATAGTTTAGTGTTTTTCATGACAGTGAGACACAAGTACTCCTGGCACACTAATTCTGTCTGAGAGGATATGTGCACTGAAGAAACTCATTATGGAGTTTGCTTTCTACATGGCAAGATTACCCATTTGGGCAAGAAACAGATCTTGCCTTTCCTGTATGATAGACTGGACATGCAGGATGCACAGGAACGTGACTGCTGAACTTGGTGGGAGAGGACATGGGTTTTCAGTGCTCCTCTTATACTCAGTTCTTCGAATATTGCCCTAAGCTCTGAATCCATTTTCTCCATGTGAAAGAGACCATTAATTTTGAGCCTCTTCCTCAACTGTTCCCTTGAAAAATTCATTAGACAAGGCATCTGGTATATCTAATGTTGTGTCTGTAGGAGATCTCCACAAGAACATGAACTCTCTGGAGTAGAGACAGCAGGGGGAGAAGGCCAGAGAACTGCCATGCAAGGGACCACAGGTTCCCCATGCATATCCTGCCAGTCCAAAAGGGACTCTCCTTCCCATGCCTCTGCTTGTGAGGGTTCTTTGTTACAGACACACTTGGGTGACAGTAATCTTCCTCAAGTCATCCCTCCATTATGTCTCCAGACTCAGAATTCATTTGTTCCTTGTGAGAGAGCATTTGTAGTGTCAGCTCTCCTCCACTCAGTGGAAGCATTTTTTAGAACTGGATTCCACCTTCTCCATTGTTCAGACCATCGAATGTCTCTTATCTGAAGCCCTTTAGTGTGGCCAAGCTGGCCAAGCCCCAGACAGGGCAGAAACAATGCCATGGCAGTCAGTAGCTTCTGCATCATTTGGCCACCCAGCTCCTGTCCTGGATGCCGACTCAACACAAAGCCCATAATCCAGGACGGTTCCAACAGCAGCTCCAGGGCAATGGACAGAGATGTGATAAAGAAGAAACAGTTTGAGAAAAATATTGTTACATGTGATTTGTTCTCTGAGTATTTCATCATGATCATCATGAGCCCACACATTCTGTTGAAAAGAAATTACATGAAAACTGATTTTTCCATTTTCTTATGTGAACAATGAAAATAAAACTTTGGTACTCAGGCATATTGATAAGGGTCTGATGTGCCATCTCCCATGTTTCAGTGCTCTTGAAGGGTTGTATCTCCAGGAAGATTAGAGGCTGATACAGTCTTCTCATTTGAACTACTGTCTTAAAACATGTATGGCTTGTAGGCACCACCAAATAAATGTTCTGTTCAAATAATAGATGTTTGAAATCATTCTGTACTTAGGCCCATTTTAAGCCTATACACACTAGGTTGGTTCAGCATGCTGTACTGTCTTGGAAGTGGATACAGGAGGATCAGGACGTGACTACACAACCCCTCCAAAGTCTGCCTGGGTTAGAGTAGACTCTGCCTCAAAATGTACAAGAATCCGGTGCATCTAGGTGTTCAAATGAGAAGAAAAATCACACAATGTTGATGTTAACAAAGCCTAGCTACTTAAGTGCTAGGGTCCCAGACTTGTCATCCCATCTACTTGGGCCACTGAACTATCCAACTGAAAGTTAAAGACAACACTGTAGAGTGTCTTTGAGTTCACCCAGAGATAGCTGATGAGAAATTTATATGAATATATACTTCTTTCCATTTTTACTAAGAACCGCTCTGTGATTCTATCCCCAGTATTGAGGAGAGAAAACACCAAAGATTAATTTATATGAGGATGTCATGGTTACTGGTATATTTCTGGTTTGTGTAGAGATGGTCATTCAGGCCTCAAACTTTATCGCATGACTTCACGTTAAGCCTCACAAACACAACTAGTTCAAGTTGATTATTTTAACTTCTAATATTACACTTTGTTGCTGGGCAGTGGTGGAGAATGCCATTAATTCCACCACTCTGAGGTATCTGTCAGTTTGAGACCAGCCTGGTCTAAAAATGCTAGTTCCAGGACAACCTCCAAAGCCACAGAGACACCTTGTCTTGAGCATCCCCTCAAAAAGATACATTTTATGTCTTGTGTATGTTGCTGATTCATAAATTTAAGAAAGTGGTCAAATTGCAGATTTATTTTTCCTATAAATGACTTTACTCAGTCAGTCATTTTGTGATAGACAGCAAAGTACTCTCTTTTGACTAAAATAATTTATGCCTTATATTTTAATCCCCTTTGCATAGGTTCTGTTTTAATTGAAAGACTCAAAATGCAAGAATACTATAACCTTTGTTCAACTCTTCAACCGTTGACTTCATAACACTTTCCAGAACAGCTGTAGATACTCTTCCCGAGTATACACAAGGAATTTGGACTCCATTCCAACAATGTGAGTTGTATTCTTACCCTGAAATCTTGGGG
Organism: Mesocricetus auratus; assembly: GCF_017639785.1. Lineage (NCBI taxonomy): Eukaryota > Metazoa > Chordata > Mammalia > Rodentia > Cricetidae > Mesocricetus > Mesocricetus auratus. The sequence continues at coordinate 11,882 of NW_024429726.1, forward strand.
TAACTGGGTACACTGGATATCTAGAGGCGTTGTCACTTGGAAGTATAATGGGGCTTCCAATCACATTTAGACCAGATGGAATTGGGAAATGCTGCAGAACTTGAGATCCTGGAATCATATGCGAATTTGGTTCCATTTTGAGACTTTGGTAGTCAGGAAAATCTGGGAATAACAACAGAAGTACATAAGAGAAACACCAGAGTCTGTAGGTCCTACACGCATGGCTCCCTATCATTTCCTGCAGGTCTGATCCAGCATCATATTCAGGTCAGGTGTGTCACTGGACAGCAGTGCACAAAAAGCACGGTAGGTGGGACAGTATCCAGGGGTCTCCCCAGCACTCCTGCTTAACCTGCCCCAGTCTCTGCCCTCATCTTGTGTCTCAGTGCTGCCTCTTGAAGGTCACCATGCAAACAGCCCCTGAATTTTCACAGGACCTTCTGTCCATCAAGCTGGGAATAGGGTGAATGTAAAACTCCAAACAAGCATCAATCTCCTGAGTGTTATCAACACTGTTTTTCTTTTGTTTTCCTCTTCTCCACATCAGACAGCCCCCTCAACCTACCTATCCTACATGCTCTTCCTTGTGACATCACCCCCAGGAAATCAGTAGGTGGTTTCACCTTGTTCAGAATCCACTCTGTGTTTGACTCTTACTCCAGGGACCAGTGCTTCAATACCTTCCTTAAAACCAAAAGCTCCCCACATTCTTTGGCTCCTCCCTCTCCACTTATCTTTAAATCCAATATCCACACCCAACCTTTGTGGCCAATGGGTTTCAGTCACACCCCTGAGTGTCCTTACTGATTAAATCATAATTGTTTTCCTATGTTTGTTTTTGATGCAGGATTCCTCCATTAACCTAGGATAATCAGGAATTCATAATGTTGACCAGGCATTCCTTATACTCAAAGAGATTACCATGCCTCACTCTCCTGAGTGCTAGCATAAAATATGTGGGGAAACTGAATCCCAAAAGGTTTAATCATTGTTTGCAAATGAATATGGAGTCACAACTTTGTGTGTGAAACTGCACCTGAGAATATAGGCCTGGACCACTTAGTGCTACACTTTAGAGGAAATTTCATCTTGAAATGCTGATCAGTGCTGTGGCCTTATAATTAAAACCAATGCATTAAATGGGTCTCGAGTTTGGGACGTTGTTTGCTTCTATACTCCATGGTTGTTCAATAGGGCAGTTTGGCCCTGGCAGTGGAGAAAATGATCAGAAGAGGAGAGTCGGCCTGCACTAAGTATTTAGTAGCTCCAAATCCTGCCTGGACTAAAGTTAAACCTGGCTCAAAGGGCAAACAAGCAATCCAGCAACGACAGAAACAGGGTCCTCATATGTCTCTATGAGTAACTGTATGGGAAACAAAACTAGATTTATTTTTATTTTACACTATTTACTTATTTACGTTTATTATTCATTTAAGATCTGATTGGAAACGCACACATAATGATATGTGGCCTCTAGTCATCATTGGCTGAATGTTCCCCATATCGTTCCATTTGGAGGCCTTTAAAATGAATTGCCAGATCCTTGAAACATTACAGAACTAGACCCATTTAACATCTCTACAAACAAGTTGGTTGAGTAGGTCCTAATTGCCTCAGATGTGCAGAAAAGATGATCAGGTGTTTTTTAATCTAGCCTTGAATAGAGAGAAGCCCTGTAGAATGCATTGCTTACACATAACCCTGTCTCAAAATGAAAAACAACAACAAATACAGACACAGACATACACAAACGGAATGCCTTTTTCCCAACTATACTTGACCTGATGGGCCCTATAGTAGGCAAAGTTTATTATGTGAGGTGTTTAGCACTCTAAAGAAACCACGAAAACTCATGGTTCATCAAATTGGACTTAAGTCAAACATTTACTTTGTTCACTCATCTGTGTACTATCTCAGGAAACTAGACAGGAGTTCAAGAAACAGTTTTGTAATACAACATGGTCTGAAAGATGAGGAATATGTTAATATAGAATGGAATTTTTCAAATGAAATGTAAGAACAAGCAATGTTAACAGGGTGTGGTGACACACACACCTTTAATCCCACCACTAGGCAGGCAGAGGCAGGAGGATCTCTGGTTTGGACCGCTGCCTATTAAACAATGAGAGTTACAGAACAGCCAGAAATACACTGAGAAATATTACCTTATAACACAAAGAATAAAATCAATTACAAAATTAAACTTGCTATGTGTGGTGGTACACGACATTTTTCCATTCATTCAGGAGGCAGAGGCGGGAGGATACCTCTGAGATTGTAAACAACCTGATCTACACAGAGAGGTCCAGGACAGACAGGCATGTAAAAAGTGGCCTATCCTTGAAACTCAAAGAAACAAAGAAACAAATTCCTTCAACATCTACAGCCATCAGATCAATGCAAAATTAAAATTACTTTGGGTTTTTTAACTACACAGAAATGCTGAAAAAAAGATAATCAACAACAGCTCATGCTGGTGTTAATGTGGGGAGAAATGATCCCTGATGGACTGCTTTTGGGGGCAGAAAATGGTACAGCCTTTCAGACCCCTGTCCCATCATCATAGAAGCTTTACTGGGAACTTACCCTGATACTAGCAGGAACTACCACTTCACCAGATCGCTGCTACAGTCTGAAACGCTAGTGCAAATACCTGGCCTTCAAAACAGTTTCCATTCAGGCCCCTCCCAGGTTCTCCATTTTGTCCCATCATTCCATTAGACCCTCCCACTCAATGGCCCCGCCAAGTCTATATCTTCACTGTATGGGGTCCTGGTATATTTGAGGATGGCTTTCACCATAGAGCAGATATGATCAGTGCTGCTTTTGTGGGGACCTAAAATACAAACACATGTTTTGCAACCCCTCTTAGTTCTCCCCTCTTGAGGTTTGAGCCCAGTTAGAATGTGGCCTTTACTACCTGGTGACCAACTCAGTAAAAAGGTCTCAACTCAGGCTGCCAATAGTAGCCCTATGTCTTCTGATTGTTGTCTACCCTCCTTTTTCCTAAATTGAGACGGGGTTTATCTGTGTAACCCTGGTTTTTCTGGACCTTGCTCTGTAAAACTGGCTCTCCTCAAAATCAAAATTTGCTTGTTCATCCCTCTGCCTCTGGAATGGGGAGATTAAAGGTGTGTGCCACAATACCAGATTCCTTCTTTTTTTGACACGGTTTCTCCTTGTAGCCCTGGCTGTCCTGTATCTCACTGTATCCTCCATGTTGGCCTCGACATCAAAGAGATCTTCTTGCCTCTGCCTCCTTTGGGTTTGAAGGAAACGATTGCCCGTCAAACACTTTGGTCACCCGTTATGGAAGGATTAGTGCTGGCTAAGTCACACAACAGTCTGACTGTGATTCTTTTCATTCATGTTGCTACCAGCCCCAAAGCTCAACTTCCTGGGCAATCTAGATCCTCCCTCTGCTCCCCCAGGTGCATGGATGTGCCAAGGACGCATTTGTTCAGAATTCTTTGTACACCGTCTTCAAAGCGCAGGCCTGATTCTGGCTCCTGTGCTTGCAGATTGGCCGTTCAATGAATGGCTATAATTCACAGCAAGTGATGCATTTTTGTGAGAGATTGAACTGATTTCAGTGCATCCATGGGATCCCTCAGCTTGTGTCCCGGGAGTTTTCACACTTCCCCTGTGGTGATATCACAGGTACATGTGACCTTTGACTTGTTCTGTATCAAGTGTAAGGGGAGAACTCAGTTTAATTGGTCAACTCCCAGGAAATTTTCTTGATATTCACAGAGGATTAAAATGAACTACAAGAATGAAATTACAAGATTATCAAAGCAGTGCTTGGTGAGGCAGTGACAGAACTCTTTTCCAGCTGTGGGAAATCCTGCTATAAATTCACAATACTAAGTGAAATTTAATTAGAAGATAAATATATATTTATGACATACTTTATTATAATCAAATCATTTTGAAAAGGCAAGCATCCAGGGTGAGATGGCACATACCTTTAGTCCCAGGATGTGGGAAGCAGAGGCAGGTGATTCTCCGTGAGGGTGAGGGCAATATCAACGACAGGGCAATTCCCGATGGCCATGATTACACAGACAGTTTATGGGTGTGTGTGTGTGTGTGTGTGTGTGTGTGTGTGTGTGTTTGTTTACATATTTTGTTTGTGTATGTGTTCTAAAGGTACTCAATTTAGGCTCCACATGTTGCCATTACCCTCCCATCATGAAGGACTGATAAAAGAAGTTTGGTTCACACATTTGGTGACAAATCCTTTCCTAGAAAAGTCATCTCACAGAATGTCATTACTCAGCCCTGGCTATACTGGAACTCACTTTCCAAACCAACTTGTTCTAAACCTCACAGCTCCGCTTCCCTCTGCCTCCCAAGTACCTCCATTAGTGGAATGCCAAGATTCTTTTTGTTGGGCATAGGGATTTAAGTCCAGTATGACTTGGACAGTAGCTTGCTTGGTGACAAATTCTGGTATTAAACCATGAGTACACAGCTTAAGAAATTTAAGAACACCCCACATTGAATATTTTTCATTTTTAATTCTTCTCTCATCTGCATCTTCACTGCAGCTGCCTCTCCTTCCTCTCCTCCTTGTCCTTTCTCCCCACCTGACCTCTGTTTCTCATCCTCTCCTCCTCTATTTACATGCAGAAAAATAGCTGACCTCCCAGTGACAACAACCATACTTGCCATTATAAATTCCATCAGTATAAACATCTAAGGTGTCAAGACATCAGCCCATCCAGGCCCCAAACTCCGGAGATCCCAGCTAACTAGGTGAACTTGGGTCTCCGAGGGGATTCTCCCATCCTCCCCCTGACCCCCATCTGCTCGATCTTCTGGCCCCTCCTGGCATCCAAAACACCCGCCCACACAGGAAAGACATCAGCCCTTCCAGGCCTAAATCTCAGGCAATCCCAGCTAGTTAGGTAAGCTTTGGTCTCCAGGAGGAACCCCATCCACCCCCTGACCCCCATCTGCTCCATCATCAGGCTGCTCCTGGCATCCAGAAGAGCCGCCCACACAGGAAAGACATCAGCCTACAATCCCAAGGCCAGAGAGTCTGGGAAACAGAAACTTCATTCAGTGGCTGATGGAAGAAGAGGCACACTCTCATGGCTAAGCACTGAACTGAACTCAAGAAAGCCAGGAACAGAGGGGGAGGACTGATGACCAAAGGGATTAAGACTGGGCTGTTTTAACCCTCAGAAACAGCAGACCTGACAAAGGTTAACACTTGAATCCCAGGCATCTGCCTGGGAAACCAGCATGGGACTGATCAAGACCCCATGTATGTGGGTGTGAGTGAGGAGTCCTAGGTAATCTATTTAGCCATGGGCAGTAGATCAGTACTCTTCCCCAGTATACACACGGAATTTGGACTCCCATCCAACAATGTGAGTTGCACTCTTACCCTGAACTCTTGGGGGAGGGTCTAGGCCCTGCCCTGGATGAAATGAAAGACTATGGACACCCAATTGAGGGCCACACCCTCCCAGGGGAAATGAGGGTATAATAGGGGAGTTTGGGCGATGGGCAAGGGAGGAGTGGAGGGAAAGGGAGGAGGACTTGGAACTGACTTGTGAAGCAACCTTGATTCTAATCTAAATATAAACTAAAAAACAAAAAAATAGAAGCCTTTGTTAATATCAAGATTGTATGATGATTCTTCTCATTTTACACCTAGATGCAATGGTGAGATTTTTCTCTATTGTTTCCTTTACCCTTTGAGGCAGGGTCAAGTATAATCCAGGCAGACTTTGGAGTTGCTGGGTAGTCAAGGGTGGCCTTCACGTTCTAATCCTACTATCTCCACTGCCAAGACAATACAGCATGCTGAAGCAGCTTGCTGTGTAGAGGTTTTAAATGTGCCTAAGTAGAGAACTTTTAATTGCTGGTACCTACAGGCCATACATTTGTTTTTGTTTCTTGTTTTCTGTTTTATTTTATTTTATTTTCTGGTTTCTCGAGACAGGGATTCTCTGTATTGTTCTGGAGGCTGTCAGTCCATCCCGGCCTTGAACTCCCACCTGACTCTGCCTCCCGAATGCTGGCATTAAAGGCATGGGCCACCAACGCCCGGCTCAGGCCATACGTGTTTTAATATTGTAATTCAACTGAAAAGCCCAGTTTCAGTCTCTACTCTTGCTGAATTCATAACCCTTCGGGAGCACTGAAGCTTGGGAGATGGCACATCAAATACCGCATCAACATGCCTGAGGACCAAAGATTTGCTTTCATGTTTTACAAGGGGAATGCAGGATTCCTCCATTAACCTAGGATAATCAGGAATTCATAATGTTGACCAGGCATTCCTTATACTCAAAGAGATTACCATGCCTCACTCTCCTGAGTGCTAGTATAAAATATGTGGGTAAGCTGAATCCCAAAAGGTTTAATCATTGTTTGCAAATGAATATGGAGTCACAACTTTGTGTGTGAAACTGCACCTGAGAATATAGGCCTGGACCACTTAGTGCTGCACTTTAGAGGAAATTTCATCTTGAAAGGCTGATCAGTGTTGTGGCCTTATAATTAACACCAATGCATTAAATAGGTCTAGAAGTTGGGAAGTTGTTTGCTTCTACACTCCATGGTTGTTCAATAGGGCAGTTTGGTCTTGGCAGTGGAGAAAATGATCAGAAGAGGAGATTCGGCCTGCACTAACTATGTAGTAGCTCCAAATCCTGCCTGGACGACAGTTGAACCTGGCTCAAAGGGAAACCAAGCAATCCAGCAACGACAGAAACAGGGTCCTCATATGTCTCTATGATTAACTGTATGGGAAACAAAACTAGATTTATTTTTATTTTACACTATTTACTTATTTACGTTTATTATTCTCTTAAGATCTGATTGGAAACGCACACATAATGATATGTGGCCTCTAGTCATCATTGGCTGAATGTACCACATATCGTTCCATTTGGAGGCCTTTAAAATGAATTGCCAGATCCTTGAAACATTACAGAACTAGACCCATTTATCATCTCTACAAACAAGTTGGTTGAGTAGGTCCTAATTGCCTCAGATGTGCAGAAAAGATGATCAGGTGTTTTTTAATCTAGCCTTGAATAGAGAGAAGCCCTGTAGAATGCATTGCTTACACATAACCCTGTCTCAAAATGAAAAACAACAACAAATACAGACACAGACATACACAAACGGAATGCCTTTTTCCCAACTATACTTGACCTGATGGGACCTATAGTAGGCAAAGTTTATTATGTGAGGTGTTTAGCACTCTAAAGAAACCACGAAAACTCATGGTTCATCAAATTGGACTTAAGTCAAACATTTACTTTGTTCACTCATCTGTGTACTATCTCAGGAAACTAGACAGGAGTTCAAGAAACAGTTTTGTAATACAACATAGTCTGAAAGATGAAGAATATTTTAATATAGAATGGAATTTTTCAAATGAAATGTAAGAACAAGCAATGTTAACAGGGTGTGGTGACACACACACCTTTAATCCCACCACTAGGCAGGCAGAGGCAGGAGGATCTCTGGTTTGGACCGCTGCCTATTAAACAATGAGAGTTACAGAACAGCCAGAAATACACTGAGAAATATTACCTTATAACACAAAGAATAAAATCAATTACAAAATTAAACTTGCTATATATGTTGGTACACGACATTTTCCCATTCATTCAGGAGGCAGAGGCAGGAGGATACCTTTGAGATTGTAAACAACCTGATCTACACGGAGAGGTCCAGGTCAGACAGGCATGTAAAAAGTGGCCTATCCTTGAAACTCAAAGAAACAAAGAAACAAACCATAAAATACTCGCTGGAAAACTACATGCCTGACTTGAAGAAAACAAACTGCACAATACTATACGAGAAACTACATGAATTATTTCTTGAAACTTACTCTTCAACAAAGTATGAGAAATTCCAGCATAATCTCATGAAAACTAATTATGAAACACTATGAAAAATTACATGCATAATTTCACAAACTAACTTTACACCACTCTATGAGAAACTACCTACGTAACTTCATGAAAACTAACTTTACAACACCTGCTGAGCACCTACATGCAAAACTTCACGGAAAGAAACTATAGTACGCTCTATGAGAAACAACATGCATTACATCTTCAAAACTAATTATACAACAAAAACTTCTTCTGTAACTTCATGAAAACTTACTATACAACAGTGTGAGAAACTGCATGCATAACCATGAAAACTAACTATACAGCACTCTATGAGAAACTACATGCGTAATTTCATAAAAACTAACTATAAAACACTCACTGGCAAACTACATGCCTAACATCAAGAAAACTAACTGAACAATACTCTTTGAGAAACTACTTGAATTACTTCTTGAAAACTAACTATACAAAACTATATGAGAAACTACATGCATAACTTCAAGAAACCTAATTATACTACAGTCTATGAGAAACGTTGTGCATAACATAATGGAAACTATACAATACTCTATGAGATACTATGTGCAAAACTGATTGAAAGCTAACTATACAACACTCCCTGAGAAGAATACATACAAAACTTCACGAAAACTAGCTTTACAACACTATATGAGAATGTACATTCATAACTTCATGAAAAGTAACTACCCAACTCTCTATGAGAAACTACATGCATCACCTCATAAAAACTAACTATACAACACTTCCTGAGAAACTCCTTCATGAAACCTAAATATACAACAGTATATGAGAAACTACCTGCTTAACTTCTAGAAAACTGACTAAACAACACTCTGTGAGTAACTACATCTACAACTTCATGAAAACTAACTTTACAACTATAATAATCTTTATGCGGAACTTCATGAAATCGAACTATAGTACACACTATGAGAAACTAGGTGTGAAAACTCCTGAAAACTAACTATACAACACTGTATGAGAAACTCCAAGCATAATTTCATGAAAACTAATTATAAAACACTCTATGAGAAAGTACGTACCTTCATGCAAGAGTTCACAAAAAATAACCCTACAACATTCTCTGAGTACCTACAGGAAAACTTCACGAAAACTAACTATAGAAACACTCTATGAGAAACCACACACATAACATTATGAAAAGTAACTTTACAACAGACACTGAGCACCTGCATACATAACTTCAGGAAACTTAACCATAAAACACTCTATGAGAAACTACATGCATAACAACATGAAATATAACTATACAACACTCTATGAGAAACTACATATATATAATTTATGGTGTCCTAGAATCCTCTGGCTGCTACAGTCATTGCCCCTGTTACCCAGGATTTCTATGTGTAATTTCTTTCCCATTGCTGTCCAAACTCTGTTACCACTTAGAATCCCAACATCAGGTGACAAAAGCAAGCAGTTCCCAGAAAATTCATTGTAAGCCTTGGCAACATGATTTAATCACAGTTTCAAAAAAAAGGAAATTATCTGAGTGCTTTGGTGGCATGTGCCTATAACCGTTACATTCAGGGAGGGGAAGGGAGGAGCTCTAGGATCTTCAGCACAGCTCCTCTGTCGAAAAGGGAACATAAAACTTCGGGCATAGCACATTTCAGTTGGCAGTCAAGCACAAGCTTGACTGAGCTGCTGAACTCTATGCACCAACACCAGCATGGGACCTGTGGTCCTTAGGACACAGGAGGACCCATTACCATATTACCTCAGATTCTGCAATATCCTGGCCCTTTTATGCAAGGCCAACTCTTCCATGATATTCCAATGGTTCTCATTATAGTGATATGTGGGACTGGGTATGGTGAGGATTTATCATCATGTCTATGAAAGTGAGTCATTCTTTTTTTTTTTACTCAAAAACATTGGATGTTTATTTGTGAGTGTACATGCATGTTTTTATATGTTCAGTACATGTATGTGCAAGTACATGTTCACATGCACATGCATGTGTACAGAGACCAGTGTTGAGCCATTTACTATATTTTTAAGTTTTTTTTAAATTTTATTTTCAGTTTAAATTTAGATAAGAAACGAGGTTGCTTCACAAGTCAGTTCCAGGTCCTTCTCCCATTCCCTCCTCTCCTCCCGTGCCCTCCCCCAACCCACTCCCCCCCCCCCGTTATCCCCTCATTTCCCCAGGGAGGGTGAGGCCCTCCATGGGGGTGTGCATAGTCTGTCATTTCATATAGGGTAGGGCCTAGACCCTTCCCCAAGAGTTCAGGGTGAGAGTGCAACTCACATTGTTCTATGGGAGTCCAAAGTCCTTTTGTATACTTGGGATGGGTACTGATCTGCTGCCCAAGGCTCAATAGATTCCCTAGGCCTCCTCAATGACACCCAGATTCAGGGCGTCTTGATCAGTCCCATGCTGGATTCCCAGGCTGATGCCTGGGATTCAAGAGTTAACCTTTGTCTGGTCAGCTGTTTCTGGGGGTTAAACCAGCCCAGTCTTAATCCCTTTGATCATCAGTCCTCCCTCTCTGTTACTGGCTTTCTTGAGTTCAGCTCAGTACTTAACCGAGGGAGTCTGCCTCTTCTTCGATCAGCCACTGAATGAAGTTTCTGTTTCCCAGACTCTCTGGCCATAGGATTGTAGGCTGGCACTCCCCAGATCTATGTCTAAAATCCATATATGAGATAGTACATGCCATTTTTCTCTTTTTGTGACTGGGTTACCTCACTCAGGATGGTTTCTTCTAGTGTCATCCATTTGCCTGCGAATCTCATGATTCCATTATTTTTTTCTGCTGAATAGTACTCCATTGTGTAGATGTACCACATTTTCTCTATCCACTCTTCAGGTGAGGGACATCTAGTTTGCTTCCAAGTTCTGGATATTACAAATAAAGCTGCTATGAACATAGTGGAACAGACATCTTGTTGTATGAATGGGCATCTTTTGGATATATGCCTAAGAGTGGAGTTGCTGGGTCTTGTGGTAGGTTTATTCCCATATTTTCTGAGGAATCTCCATACTGATTTCCAAAGTGGCTGAACCAGTTGGCACTCCCACCAGCAATGGAGGAGTGTTCCCCTCTCACCACATCCTCTCCAGCATAAATTGTCATTCGGTGATTTTGATTTTAGCCATTCTGACAGGAGTGAGATGGTATCTCAGATGTTGTTTTGATTTGCATTTCGCTGATGGCTAAGGATGTTGAGCACTTTCTCAAGTGCCTCTTCAGCCATTTTAGCCTCCTCTATTGAAAATTCTCTATTTAGTTCTGCAGCCCACTTTTTGATTGGATCCTTTGGTGTTTTGGAGACTTGCTTCTTGAGTTCTTTGTAAATTTTGGAGATTAGCCCTCTGTCAGATGTGGGGTCAGTGAATATCTTTTCCCATTCTGTGGACTGCCTTTCTGTCTTGTTGACTGTGTCCTTTGCCTTACAGAAGCTTTTAAGTTTCAGGAGGTCCCATTTGTTAACTGTCAATCTCAGTGTCTGTGCCACTGGTGTTATGTTCAGGAAGTGGTCTCCTGTAACAACCCATTCAAGAGGATCTCCCATTTTCTCTTCTAAAAGGTTCAGTATGGCTGGATTTAAAATCAGGCTTTTCAACTCAGTTCCATTGGTGTGCTTGCCTATTTTTGTGCCAACACCAAGCTGTTTTCAGGACTATAGCTCTATAATAGAGCTTGAAATCAGGTATGGTGATGCCTCCTGAAGTTCCTTTATTGTATAGGGTTGTTTTGGCTATCCTGGGCCTTTTGTTTTTCCATATAAAGTTGATTAATGTTCTTTCCAGGTCCTTGAAGAATTGTGCCCGAATTTTGATAGGGATTGCATTGAATCTATAGACTGCTTTTGGCAAGATTGCCATTTTTATTATGTTGATCCTACCAATCCAAGAGCATGGGAGATCTTTCCATTTTCTGGTATCTTCTTTGATTTCTTTCTTCAAAGACACAAAGTTCTTGATATACAGGTCTTTCACTTCCTTGGTTAACATTATCCCCAGATATTTGATGCTGTTTTTGGCTATTGTAAAGGGTGATGTTTCTCTGATTTCTTTCTCAGTCACTTCTATCATCTGTATATAATAGGGCCACTGATTTTTTTGAGTTTACCTTGTATCCTGCCACATTGCTGAAGGTGTTTATCAGCTCTAGGAGTAACCTTGCGGAGTTTTTTGGGTCACTTATGTAAACTATCATATCATCTGCAAATAATGAAAGTTTGACTTCTTCTTTTCCTATTTGTATCCCCTTTATCTCCTTTTGTTGTCTTATTGCTGTAGCTAGAACTTCAAGTACAATATTGAAGAGATATGGAGAGAGTGGACAGCCTTGTCTTGTTCCTGATTTTAGAGGAATTGCTTTGAGTTTCTCTCCATTTAGTTTGATGTTAGCTGTTGGTTTACTGTATATTGCTTTTATTATATTCAGGTACGTTCCTGTTATCCCTGATCTCTCTAGGACCTTTATCATGAAGGGGTGCTGGATTTTGTCAAAGGCTTTTTCAGCATCTAATGAGATGATCATGTGGTTTTTCTTTTGTAGATTGTTAATATGGTGGATTACATTGATAGAATGAGGAAAGAGATCAGCCCCTCCAGGACCCCAACCCAGCGAGCCCAGCTTCAGGTGAGTTTGGGTCTCCAGCTGGGACCACCCGCCCATCACCCATCCCCCTCCATCTTCGGGGCCGCTCCGGCTTCCAGAAGAGCCGCCCACACAGGAAAGAGATCAGCCCCTCCAAGACCCCAACCCCAGGGAGTCCAGCTTCAGGTGAGATTG
>NW_024429727.1:0-1199 GCF_017639785.1 Mesocricetus auratus
GATTTACAGGCTGAGTCTACTTTACATTTGTGTTTATTTAAAAGATATGATCTGTTTTGTCTTGTTGACTGTGCCCTTTGCCTTACAGAAGCTTCTCAGTTTCAGGAGGTCCCATTTATTAATTGCTGATCTCAGTGTGCCTGTTACTGGTGTTATGTTCAGGAAGTGGTACCAATTCATTCAAGGGTATCTCCCACTTTCTCTTCTAAGAGGCTCAATGTGGCTGGATTTATGTTGAAGTCTTTGATCCATTTGGACTTAAGTTTTGTGCATGGTGATAGATAATGATCTATCTGCAATATTCTACATGTCGGCATCCAGTTATACCAGCATCATTTGTTGAAGATGTTTTTTTCCATTGTATAGGTTTCAATTCTTTGTCAAAAATCAGGTGTTCATAGGTGTGTGGGTTGATATCAGGGTCTTCAGTGTGATTCCATTGGTCTACCTGCCAGTTATTGTGCCAATACCAAGCTGTTTTCATTACTATAACTCTCTAGTAGAACTTGAAGTCAGGGACAATAATGCCTCTGTAAGTTCCTTTATTGTACAGGGTGGTTTTGGGTATCCTGGGTTTTTTGTTTTTCCATATAAACTTGAGTGTTCTTCTTTGAGTGTTCTTGAGTGTAAAGCAGGACAAAATGGCAGCCCACAGAATGGGAAAAGATCTTCACCAAACCCACATCTGACAGAGAGCTGATTTCCAAAATATACAAAGAACTCAAAAGCTAGTCACTAAAACACCAAATAAACCAATTAAAAAGTGGTGTCCAGAAATAAATAGAGAATTCTCAATAGAGGATTCTAAAATTGCTGAAAGACACTTAAGAAATTGCTCAACATCCTTAGTCCTCAGCGAAATGCAAATCAAAACAACTCTGAGATACCATCTTACACATGCGAAAACACCATTGACAGTTTGTGCTGGAGAAGATGTGGAGAAAGGGGAACACTCCTACACTGCTGGTGGGATTGCAAACTTGTGGGGTCACTTTGGAAATCAGTATGGCTGTTTCTCAGGGAATAGGGAATCAGTCTACCTCAAGATCCAGCAATTCCAATCTTGGGCATATACCCAAAGAATGCATATTCATACAACAGGGACATCTGTTCAGTTATGTTCTTTGTTTGTTTGTTTGGTTTTTCTTCGAGTCAGGGTTTCTCTATATTGCTTTGGAGTGACAAACAGTGTGTTCAGA
>NW_024429728.1:0-2809 GCF_017639785.1 Mesocricetus auratus
ATCTCACCGTTGTATCATTAGTTTTCAATAAGTTACACGTGTAGGTTCTCTAACAGCTTTGTATCGTTTGTTTTCAATAAGGTACACGTGAGGAAACTTACACAGTGTTGTATCTTTACTTTCAATAAGTTACACCTGTAGATTCTCACACAGACTGTATTGTTAGTTTTCAATAAGGTACAAGTGTTGAATCTCACAAAGTGTTGTATTGTTAGTTTTCAATAAGGTACACATGTAGAAACACACACAGCGTTACTTCGTTAATTTTCAAGAAGTTATGCATGTAATTCCTCACACAGTGTTGTATTGATGGTTTTCAAGACGTATAGCTTATAGATTCTCACAAGGATTTGTTTCTTTAGTTTTCAAAAAGTTGCACATGTAATTTCTTACACAGTGTTGTATCGATAGTTTCCAAATACTTACATATGTAGTTTCTCACAAAAGGTTATAAGGCTAGTTTTGAAGAAGTTACATTTGTAGATTCTCACACAGTGATATATCATTAGTTTTCCATAAGTTACACATGTAGATTCTCACACAGCATTGTATTTTCTTTTTTTATTATCACTTTTATTTTAATTTTAAATAACTTGTTTTAGATGTCAATCCCAGTTCCCTCTCCTTCCCCTCTTTCAGCATTCTGCATCCTCCCAGCCTCCCACCTTATTGTCAATTCCTTCCATATAGGGGATATCTAGAGTCTGACATTTCCATCAGGATACGGTCCAGACACTCCCCTAAGTGTCCACTTGAGAGAGCATACCTCTTTTTGCTATGGGCACACGATGACTGTTGTATTCCAGGGATAGACACTGATCCACTGCTCAAGGCCCCATAGGTTGCTGAGGCCTTCTCACTGACACATTTGGGAGGTCCAGATCAGTCCCATACTGGCCTCCCTCCTTTCGGTCTGGTGTCCAAAAGCTCTCCCCTGTTCAGATCAGCTGTCTCTGCTGGCTTTGCCAGCCCATTCTTTGCCAATTCACAGCATTGTATTTTCAGTTTTCAATAAGGTACACCTGTAGAATCTCACGCAGCGTTTTATCGTTAGTTTTCAATAAGTTAGGCATGTACATTCTCACACAATGTTGTATCACTGGGTTTTAAGAATTTACACTTAATAGATACACGTACAGTGATGTGTCGTTAGTTATCATTAAGGTACACCTGTAGATTCTCACACAGCATTGTATCGTTAGTTTTCAAGAAGTTAGAAGTGTTGTTTCTCTCACAGTGTTGGTTTGTTAGTTTTCAAGAGGTTACATTTACAGATTCACACACAGCGTTGTATCGTTAGTATTCAGTAAATTACACGTGTAGCTTCTCACACAGTGTTGTATCGTTAGTTTTCAAGATGTTACACTGGTACATTCTTCAACTGAGTTGTATCGTTAGTTTTCAATAAGGCACAAGTGTAGAATCACACACAGGGTTGTTTCGCCAGTTTTCAATAAGGTATACGTATAGATTCTCACACATTGTTGTATCGTTAGTTTTGTGTCATTAGTTTATAATAATTTACAAGTGTAGATTCTCACATAGCATTGTATCTTCAGTTTTCAATAAGCTACACGTGTAGAATTTCACACAGCGTTGTATCATTAGTTTTTAATAATGTACACGTGTAGATTCTCATACAGCGTTGTATCATTAATTTTCAATAAGGTACACGATCAGATTATCACACAGCATTGTATCGTTAGTTTTTGATAAGGTGTACATGTTGAATCTCACACAACGTTGTATCGTTAGTTTTCAATAAGGTACACGTAAAGATTATCACACAGAGTTGTAGCGTTATTTTTCAGTACGTTGCACGTGTAGAATCTCACACAATGTCATATCCTTAGTTTTCAATAAATTAGAAGTGTAGATTCTCAACAAGCGTTGTATGTTTAGTTACACGTGTAGATACTTACACAGTGTTGTATCTTTAGTTTTCAATAAGCCTCCCCTGTAGATTCTCACACAGCATTTTTTCGTTAGTTTTCAATGAGGTACACGTGTAGATATTTACACAGTGTAGTATCTTTAGTTTGTAATAAGTTACACCTGTAGATTCTCACACAGCGTTGTGTCGATAGTTTTCAATAAGTTACCCCTGCATAATCTCACACAATTTTGTATTGTTAGTTTTTAATAAGTTGCACGTGTAGAATCTCACTCAGCGTTGTATCGTTAGTTTTCAATAAGGTACAGGTGTAGAATCTCAGACATCATTGTATGGTTAATTTAAAATAAGGTACAGGTGTAGATTATAACACAGCGTTGTATCATTAGTTTTCAATAATGTACACATGTACATTATCACAGAGCGTTGTAGTGTTAGTTTTCAGTAAGTTGCACGTGTAGAATCACACACTTTTGTATCGTTATTTTTCAATATGTTGCATGTGTAGATACTCATACAGCGTTTTATCATTAGTTTACAATAAGTTACACGTGTAGATACTTGCACAGTGATGTATCTTTAGTTTTCAATAAGTTACATCTGTAAATTCTCACACAGTTTTAATTGCTAGTTTTCAATAAGGTACACGTGTTGAATCTCACACAGCGTTGTTTTGTTAGTTTTCAAGAAGTTAGACATATAGTTCCTCCACAGTGTTGAATTGATGGTTTTCAAGAAGTATCGCTTATAGATTCTCACACAGAGTTGTTTCGTTAGTTCTCAACAAATTACGAATGTAGATTCTCACACAGATTTGCGTCAATATTTTCCAAGAAGTTATACGCGTAGAATCTTAAACTGTGTTTTATCGTTAGTTTTCAACCAGTTACACGTGTAGATATTTACACAGTGTTG
>NW_024429729.1:0-21150 GCF_017639785.1 Mesocricetus auratus
TCCATTTGGTTTGATGTTGGCTGTTGGTTTGCTGTATATAGCTTTTATTATGTTTAGATATGTTCCTGTTATCCCAGATCTCTCCAAGTCCTTTATCAGGAAGGGGTGTTGGATTCTTTCAAAGGCTTTTTCAGCATCCAGTCAGATGATCCTGTGATTTTTGTTTTTCAGCTTGTTTATATGGGGGATTACATTGATGAATTTTTGTATGTTGAACCATCCCTGCATTCCTGGGATGAAACCTACTTGATCGTGGTGAATGATTGTTTTGATGTGTTAAATTGTGTCTTTGTGTGGCTTGGGGATCATGGTTAGTGAAGGCTCCTAGAAAGAGTTTGTCAAAGACCCTTCTGCTTCTATTGCATGGAATACTTTGAGAAGTGCCGCGACCACCTTGACCAGCAAGGAAGACGCGACTGAGGAACTCTTCTTGAAAACGGTTTAATCAGGACCTTGATGTACAGTGGAGCTTCCTCTCCCCGGGAGCCCATCCCACTCCCTAAATAGCCGAGACCAGCCAACCATGAATAGCCACGTGTACATCGGTCATTGGTGCAACAGCAATCGGATGATCATGGCGTGCCCCTGGCGGGGTAGGAACACACCAAATAAGGAGTTGTTTACCACTGAGAGCACTCACCCTCGGGATGGTGTAAGGTGGAAACTGGCGCCATCTTTAAGGCGTGGCGTATCGCAGCTCTCCACAGTTCCCCCTTTGTTTTTATATAAAAAAGAGTGGGTGACGATAGAGGCCCAATCCCTGGTGTGCAAATTCTTTGGGATAATGTGCAGGTGACACCCACAGACTCTATGCCTGCGGTGACCCCGACCCATCCCGTACCTGTTTTCCCAGGGGAAGGATCTTGGGTACAACCTTCATGCAATCGGGTTTGTCCTCCGAGGGTGGCTTAACCGCATACAAGCAAACCCACATGCAGTGCTTACCCTTGCACCCCGGTCAGAGAAGAATTTTATTTTTGTTCTTAGTAGCGGCCAGCCAGGCCAAGGGGGACTGACCTTCTATGGCTGAAAATGCCTGCATGACCATCATTGTATTATGTCATCACTGATTTGACCGAATGTTACAGATGCACCATAGGCGTATAAGGGAGGCTATAATCATCAGGCCAAGTAGGGACCCTATTCCCGTCCACTCCTTCAGATGATCCATGGTGGTTGTAATCCAGGGAACGGCTACTATGGCCGTTCGTAGCTGTTCAAGCTCCCTTTCGAACTCCCCCGACCAATTGCCTGAAAGATAACTGGAAAGCTGTGTAGAGAAATTTGCAGCGAGTGTAAAATTTCCAAATTGCACACTGGTTCTCCTATGGGCGACATCATGGTGTCTAAAGGAAGAGAGGGCAGATTAAGTTTATCTGAGGTTGTAAACAGCCGAGGGAAAACCTGAGCATTATGGCGAACCGGCATCGGTGTTGGAAAAACTGACATAATTCCCCAGCACGGCTCTGCCATCACCACCATTGGAAGGTGTGCAGTGAGCATCTTTAGTGGCATCCACATTGTCCGGATTGGGTGGCACTTGAGCTTTCCTTACCAAGCGTTCCTGAACCCACACGGGGTCATGCTGATCCTGTGGAAAAACACAAACAGAACCTCGTGCCCACGTCAGCACGGGATCAGGCCCACGCCAAATGCCTGTCAAAATATCCTTCCACTTCACCAACCCTTTGGCCGGGCCATGTGGATCCTGATGTCTATCAGGCGTGGATCGGCCTTGAGCATCCAAATTTAGAAAATTTATAGTAAATAGGGTGAGAGAAAGCCTCTCTTTTTGGGTGCGGCCGTGGCCTACTCCTCCTTTTTGTTTTTTCAAGCATTCTTTTAGGGTGCGATGGGCATGCTCCACTATACCTTGACCCTGTGGGTTATACGGTAATCCATGAAGTAACTTTACCTCCATTTGTTTGCAGAAGGAGATGAAGGTTTGTGCCATATAGGCTGGTCCATTGTCAGTCTTTAATTGCCTGGGTTTGCCCCAGGCAGCCCAGGCTTCTCAACAATGGGAGACAACATTGCCTGCCTTCTCTCCTGACAAGGGGGTGGCATGGGTAATCCCAGAGCAGGTATCAACAGACACATGGACATATTTTGAACTTCCAAATTCGGCAACATGGGTAACATCCATTTGCCAGATCTTTAAGGGGAGTAATCCTCTAGGATTAACTCCGAGACTGGGCAGATGATGATGGATTGCACACTGAGAGCAATTTAGGACTATTTGTCGTGCATCAGCCCGGGAAAGATGGAATTTTTGCTGTAAGGTTTTAGCATTTACATGGAAGCTCCTATGAAAATCTCTTGCCTTGTCTAAGGTGGAGCTGAGAAAGATGTATTCCATTCTGGTCCACTGATCGACCTTAGCATTGCCTTCACTTATAGGGCCTGGGAGGCTTGTATGTGCACTAATATGTTGTATGAAAAAGCAATGTTTCCCATGCCAAATTAAATTTTGAAGTTGTTGAAACAATAAGCAGACCGGACTGCAGCCTCCAGTACTTTTACCGCATTAACAGCATAGGCAGAATCGGATATCAAATTGAAGGCAAAAGAGCAATCCTCAAAACTTTTACCACAACCTCTAACTCTACTAATTGAGGTGAGCCAGGCTGAAACTGTAGCTGTACAGGCTCTTGTCTATCCACCATATAGGCACCACATCCTTCTTTTGGACCATCTGTAAACACATTGGGGGTGCCCAGGATTGGTGCATTGGAAGTTATTTTTGGGAAGATCACAGACCTGTTTACCTGATGCTCCTGCCGGGATTGGGAGCTCTGTGCAGTTCCCAGGCGATCTGCAGGCTCTGGAACACAGGCCGGGAAGCTGGCCTGTTTACCTGATGCTTCCACCGGGATTGGGAGCTCTGTGCAGTTCCCAGGCGATCTGCAGGCTCTGGAACACAGGCCTGGAAGCTGGCCTGTTTACCTGATGCTTCCGCCGGGATTGGGAGCTCTGTGCAGTTCCCAGGCAATCTGCAGGCTCTGGAACACAGGCCGGGAAGCTGGCCTGTTTACCTGATGATGCCAGAGGGACAGCTACTTCCCTGTACTCCCAGCCTCCTCTAGTTTCCTGGACTCGTTGGTGGGAGAGAAGATCTGGAGTCTGGGGTGCTTGGCTCCCGCCGGGATTGGGAGCTCTGTGCAGTTCCCAGTTGATCTGCAGGCTCTGGAACACAGGCCTGGAAGCTGGCCTGTTTACCTGATGCTCCTGCCGGGATTGGGAGCTCTGTGCAGTTCCCAGGCGATCTGCAGGCTCTGGAACACAGGCCGGGAAGCCGGCCTAGTCATTACCTGATGGCAACTCACCCATTCAAATCTTTGATCGGGTTCTTCGTGATTCTTTGATGGAAGGGTAAAGGCAAATCTTTCACTATCCTTTGCAAAAAGAGGAATAGAAAAAAAAAGCAGTCTTTTATGTCAATCACAATAACATGCCAGGATGCTGGCAAGGCAGAAAGCAATGGTAGCCCTCGTTGTACTGGGGCCATTGCCTGCATCTGATTATTTATGGCCCTTAGATCCTGTAGGCGGCGCCATTTTCCCGATCTTTTCTTTATAACAAAGATGGGGGTGTTCCATGGTGACAAGGATGGCCTGATGTGTCCCAACCCCAGCTGTTCAGCCACTAGGGCTTTTGCTGTGCTTAATTTTTTTGGAGGATAGTGGCTACTGAGGTACCCATATAGGCTCTTCCATTTTCCATGTGATGGGGATATCTTCCTAAGTGGCTCCTAGAAAAAACCTAACCCTTGTCTACAATTTTTCTGTTGCATCTGAATGGGCTCTTTTGTACCTTGTAGGTACTTTCCTATCCCATAATTTGGATGGTATCCCATGGTTTTCATCATTTTCTGGGAGGCAGGTGAATATTCATTACTCAATTTAAAACCCATATCTTTAAGTAGATCCCTCGCCCATAAGGAAACAGGAAGGTCTAAAACATAAGGCTGCATAACTCCGGAATGACCCTCTTCATTCTTCCATTGGAAGCACCTAGCACTCACATCCGGTGCTTTTGCATATCCTAGCCCCTGTAAGGTTTGAGAGGAGGCCTGTACAGGCCAACCCGTCAGCCAATCTTTTTTGGCTATAATGCTTTTACCTGCCCCCGTTTCTAATAGGCCAAGAATGTTTTTGCCATCTACTTTAAGAGTTAGGACTGGTCTCTGATTTAAGTCCAAAGACAGAAAGGCCAGGTCTATCCCTGTAGATCTGCAACAATCTTTTCCTCTTTCATTGGGTTGTGCTGCAAACTGCTCATGTAGGCTAGGTAAGAGTAAGAGTTGGGCAATTCTGTCCCCAGGGGAGATGGCTACCACCCCCCTAGGCGACTCTACCATGATCTTTATTGTGCCAGTGTAATCTGGATCAATTATTCCTGGATGTACCTTAAGGCCCTTTAAAATAGTGGATGATCTTCCCAGGAGGAGCCCTACTGTGCCCGGGTTCAGGGGTCCCTGAAGGTCTGATTCTATTAGTTGGACCCCCCCATTTGAGGAGTTAGTACGAGTCCAGTGGTGGAACAGAGGTCCAATCCTGCCGCACCTGTAGTGGCCCTGCGAGGTTTTTGGGATGTGGGAAGGTTGGCCACTGTTCTAAATATTGGCCAGGGGACAAGCATGCTTTTGCAAGATTTCGCCAATCAGCCGGTGTCATGGTTTATAGTTGGGCAACTGTAAACGAGGCCGTGACCCCATATGCTCTGACTGATTCGGCCAAAGACTTTACAATTTTAAAGTCTAGCATCTCATGAAATCTGTTCCCCTGTGGGTCCTGAAAAATTGGGCAGGCCATAGACATCTCCGTTCAAACCTGTCTCCAAACTTCAGAATTAAAGCAAACTCCTTCTTCAGTCGCCGCAGCCTCCAAGTAGGGAAGGGGTGGGGCAGAAGGGACCAGGCCGGTTCCTGGATAATCTTGGTTGACTCTCTTCCCTTTTAGCTGTAACTTACTGAGTGACCTTCGGAAGGACTCTAAGGGCATCCGGTGGGGATCCTCCCCTTTTTCCTCCTCGGTTTCGGACTCATCGGTGAAGGAGAAAGTAGAAGAGCTACTAAGGTCTTCTAGGTCTGATAGCTCGAGGTAAAATTTCTTTCGGCCCTTTTTAAGGTCTATTTTCTTTCTTTTATCTGATGTCTGACCCGTGGGAGAGGCGGCCTTGACTGAGGCTGCTGTTTCTGATCTTTCCTCTTGTAAAAGTTCTAAGGCTGCCTGGCCATTTTTTACAGCTTCGGTGCATCCTTGGTCTCTAAGACATCCCCAGACGAGTGTCCAACCTGGTCGCACCCCAGGTGCAAGGCTGCCTTGTTCTGCAGCAAAATCTAGGTCTTTACCTAATTTCTCCCATGAAGAGAGAGTCAAACTTCCGGAGACGGCAAACCAGGGTGCGACAGTGTCACACTCTGTCAGAAACCTCTCTAGAGTACTTTTCTTAATTTTGAGATTTTTAGAATGGAGGAGCTCGTTGAGCACCAGAAAAATTGGGTGAGATGTTGAATTGCCCATGACCAGTTAAATTAGCTCTCTGACTGGTCGGTTTTGATCCAATTTCTACAACAAGCAATAAAGAAAAAAATACCAAAAAACAAAGTTAAACAACACCCAAAGGGCCAGGAGTAGATAATATTCCATTCAAGCCCTTTCTTTCACTTTTGTTCCATCTGCTGTGGTGCGGCTCTACTACCCGTTCTCCCTTTGTCTACAGGTGAGAACAATAAAACCCGCTCCTAACACTGATCCCTGCCTTACCTGGGGACTTACCTGTGCACCCCTGACCATAGCAAGTTCTGAGTTCCATAGGATTCTTCGTACTAGGGTCCCCGTATGGGCAACCAGTTGCCTGCAACCACGTTGACCAGCAAGGAAGACACTACTCAGGAACTCTTCTTGAAAATGGTTTAATCAGGACCTTGATGTACCGTGGAGCTTCCTCTCCCTGGGAGCCGATCCTGCTCCCTAAATAGCCGAGACCAGCCAACCATGAATAGCCACGTGTACATCGGTCATTGGAGCAACAGCAATCGGATGATCATGGCATGCCCCTGGCGGGATAGGAACACGCCAAATAAGGAGTTGTTTACCACTGAGAGCACTCACCCGCGGTATGGTGGAAGGCAGAAACCGGCACCATCCTTAATTTTGGCAAGTGATAGCTATCCAGGAAGTCATCCATTTCCTTTAAATTTTCAAATTTTGTGTAGTACTGGTTTTCAAAGTATGATCTGATGATTCTCTGAATTTCCTCAGAGTCCATTTTTATGTCCTCCTTTTCATTTCTGATTTTGTTAATTTGCATGTTCATTCCCTGCTGTTTGGGAAGTTTGGACAAATGTTGGTCTATCTTGTTAATTTTCTCAAAGAACCAACTCTTGGTTGCATTGATTCTTTGTATTGTTTTCCTACTTTCTACTTTGTTGATTTCAGCCCTTGATTTGATAATTTCCTGGAGTCTACTCCTTCTAGGTGAGTTTTCTTCTTTGTGTTCTAGAGCTTTCAGCTGTGCTGTTAATTCTCTAGTATGCAATAATTCTGACCACAAGCTCTGAGTTGGATATGGAGAACTGTGGAATGAGCCACAGTTTTCTCTGGAGATAGAAAGACAATTGTGTGTTTCTAAATTATAATTTAAAGCCAGTCAATTGTTAACTTGTAAATGTAACTCCTTGAAGAACTGATAAGTGAGTGCTTCTCCAATGTGGTACCCAGAAAGAATACTCAGAACCTGGGAACCTGGAGCAGTATACTGAGGGTGCACTCACTGTCAGTGCCCTCTTCAGATGGGTCTTAGGTTCAAGGTCAGAAGAATCCAATACCTTTGCAGGTTGATAAACAGTGGATTCAATCCCCAGAACTCCCTGTCTATAGGAAAACACTTTGGAGTCTCATTGTCATTCAAATCCAAACTACCTGGTCTTTTCCTCTGTCCATCCTTCTGCTGTGCTGCTCAGTGGATTGTGTTCAAAGATATTCCATGCAAACAGAGCCTGACAGACCCACTCTTCTGGAATGAAGTTTGAGCGCTTGGTCATCTATTGCATTCAGACTAAAATGACCAACTAGACTGTAATGTTGCCTGATCAGAAATAAAGGGACCGGTGTCTAGGTATATTGTCCTCTTCTTTTCCTTTCATTCTTCTTCTTCTTCATAGATTCAAACAGCCCATGTTTCCCTTGAACTTTAGACACTTCATTCTTCTCTTCCTGATTTCTGAGATTGCTAACACTCACCACCAGGTCCTGCTTGTAAGCCATAGACTGTGGGGCCTTTTTCCTGGAAGCTCCTACCCTGTTGCTGTTGCTGGTGACCTGGAAATAAAACCCCCATTACCTGGACATGTTTCATTTTTGTGGCCTATAAGAGATGCCCAAATTAAGAAGTGTCTTTTTAAACTGAAAATTGTAATTACTGTATGAATTTTGATGTTACTGTTTTGAGCCTACATTTATCTCCCTTTTCTGTAAAATGAGATGGAAACATAGGAATTTCATATCATACTATTTTTGTCTTCATCTTCTTTGTTGTTTTTACTACAAAATGGATATTAGAAGGCCTACAACTAATCATGATGGTTTTTGTATTGTCATGACCTCAAAACATGAGTAAGTGTGAAGGAATATTCATCAAGGATATATACAATGAAGTAATTTTGGAACCCAAGGGAATACCAAGAAAGAGGCATTTCAGACACAATCACCTTGCATTTAACCCTTGCTAGAAATTGGTGTTGACATTATTTACAATGCATCAGTAGGTTACCTAATATCATAGTGAGAAGTGCACATTGGAACTGCAAGATATATTTGTCTTCATACAATCGAAAGATGTTGAATGCTGGCTACGAAGAACACCCCACATAGCTCATTTGCAGGCAGAGAAATATATCCTGATACCATTCTATCTGAGTTTTAAATCAATCCATCTTCTGAGAAGAAGAAGCCACTGTGAACTGGTTCCACTCTTTAGGTCCTCCCAATTGACTCTCATCCTTCCTGCTCAGTGCAGTTTCCTAAAATACTTGGGTGACTCCCAGCAGGTTAAGTAGATGAGGACATTCCCAGTAGTGCTGATCAGAATCTTCTTCCTAATTTTGCTTCATCTATTTCACATGGAGGCTGGGCTTGATACCCTGTACCTGAAGATCTTAAGCTCTGCCTCACCAGCTTGAGTCTGTGTCTTGACCTCCAGTCTTGAACTCTGTTTTGCTGAAGTTAAAATTGTGCACACCCATCTCTGCATCTCTCTCTTGAAAATTGATGGTTAATGCAGAATGCTCTTTTTTATTTTTGTTTTTAAATTTAAATTTAAATTAGAAACAAGGTTGCCTCACATTTCAACCCCTGTCCCTTTCCATATCCCTCACTCCTCCCACACCCTCCCACCAACTCCCCCAAACACTCTCATTTCCCCAAGTAGGGTGACACCCTCAGTGGGGGTGTCCATAGTCTGTCATTTCAACCAGGGCAGGACCTAGACCCGCCAAGAGTCCAGGGTGAGAGTGTATCTCTTATTGTTGGATGTGCACCCAAAGTCCATTTGTATGCCATGGATAAATATTGATCTACTACTCAAGGTGCCATAGAATGCCTAGGGCTCCTCACTGACACCCACATTCGAGGTGTCTTGATTAGTTCCATGCTGGATTCAAGAGCTACCCCTTGTTCAGATCAGTGGTTTCTGGGAGTTAAACCAGCCCAGTCTTAACCCCTTTGGTCATCAGTCCTCCCTCTCTGTCACTGGGTTCCTTGAGTTCAGCTCGGTGTTTAGCTGTGGGAGTCTGCCTCTGCTTCCATCAGTCACTGGATGAAGGTTCTGTTTCTCAGACTCACTGGGCATGGGATTGTAGGCTGGCACTTCCCAGATTTATGTCTAAAATCCATATATGAGACAGTATATACTATGTTTATATTTTTGTGACTGGGTTACCTCACTCAGGATGATTTCTTCTAGTGCCATCCATTTGCCTGCAGGTTTCAGGATTCTATTATTTTTCACATCCTCTCCATCAGAATCTGTCATTGGTGTTTTTGATTTTAGCCATGGCAGAATGCTCTTCATGAGGCACTGTGAATGGTAAAAGTTGATTCTAAATGTGACCTTTCTGGAGGGATCAATGAATGGGGTAGAAGACATTTCTGAATGCAGTCAGGGATGAAAGGGTAAGTGTTACTGGTGGTCTAGGATGGACAGATATTTACATGTTACTGGTTCTGTATTTAATGAAGAGCAAATATGGGCCCAAGTAGAGTTCCAAAACAATGAAAAGAATTTTATTTGTGTGTGACTCTGTGTGTTAGATAGGGTTAAATATTGCTGTAAAGAGTCACTATGAGCAAGGCAACTCATAAACATTTAACTGAGATTGGCTCACTTATATTTTCAGAGCTTCAGACCATTATGCTTGTGAATGATGGCAACGTCCAGTCAGATGAGGTGCTGGAGCTGAGAGTGATACAGCTTGTAGGCAAGAGACATCTGCTGAATGTCACACTCAGTGAAGGCTGAAAAAAAGTCTCCAAAGCCTAACCACAGTGTGACACTTTACCTCCATCAAGGCAATGGCTACTCCAACAAGGCCACACATCCTAGCATTGCCACTATACTTGGGGGCCATTTTCTTTCAAACCACCACAGTCTGAGTGATTTAGGTGTGCATTGAGAGTCTGTGTGTGTGGTGTGTGTGTATCTGTCTGTGTCTGTGTGTGACTGTGTGTCTGTGTGTGTGTGGTGTTTGTGTGTCTGTCTGAATGTGTTCATATATTGGTGTTTGCCATGAAATGAAGTGGAAGTCAGAGGATGATTTTCTTTTTTTCCTATTCTCATTTTCTTTCTTTACTGTGTTTGTTTTGTTTCATTGTCATTTCAGACATGGTGCCACCATGTATGTCTAGCAGTCCTGGAAATCACTCACTATGTAGAAAATGTTTGCCTCTAACTCACAGGATCTACATGTCTCTGAGTTCTGGGTGAAAGGTTTGCCTTACCATACACCATGCAGAATAGCCAGTGGCTAGCACACCAAATGCCCTAGATGCTGCCCTCAGGGATCCAAATAAAGCATGTGAAGAACGATCCCAAGGAGAAACAGAGCTTCATGCTTGGATCATTGAATCAGAACAGTATGCATTCTGAGCACTTCTCTATATGCTTAGTCAACATTTGGTGTAGAATCAGCAGTTGCTAATCAGTGAAACGTGCACCAGATTATCTGAGTATAGCTATGATTAGGAGAGCACCTAACATTGCAGACCAAGTCAGGAAGATTTAGAGTTTATAAAGTTAATATATTTGTATTTTATTGTTTTTGTTATGACATTAATGGTCATATAGAATAATAACTAATTCTAGAAGAAGATTTCATCTACTTTCCTTTACCTGATTTCAGGTTTGAGTCTTTAACCATTTTCTGCCATAAACCATGAACATGACTAACAGTGGTATTTATATTCTCCCAAATGATGATGGGGCTCCGCAAGAACAATCCCACAAGGACAATGATAACACTCTTAATCTGACCAATACCGCCCAAAGATCAGCTTTGAAGGAAAAAGTGCTCAGGACAATTTCAAGGTGGCCTGTTGATATACACGCACATAGATACTGCTAAGACTAATTTTGAGTTAGCTAGCTGAGATGATCCTTCCTCACAGACTATTCCAGCCACAATGTGAGATAATTTCTGAACTTTCTCATTTAGTAGAGACTGGACAAAAATGATATAGCTACCTCTCCCAGGACTTCACAATTAACCCAATTTTCTTTTCAGAATCCTGTAAGCATGCCCTTCCCCTCAGACAACAGGAAGTAAATTAAAAGAAACTATACCCAAATTTCCAAGACATGGTGTGGTTACTTTTTGGTCATACTATAGGTTATGGATATTAGTCATTGTTTATGGGTATTGGTTACAAGTTGTGATTGTTAATGATCAGGGAAAAAGCTGAAAAGATTAGTTTCACGCTTCTGCTTTTTAAAAGAAAAATGGAATTTGCAGACATGATAACATAAAAGGGTGTCCCAGCACTCAGGAGGCAGAGGCAGGCAGATCTCTGTGAGTTCGAGGACAGGTTGGACCGGCAGCCTCCAAAACAATACAGAGAAACTCTGTCTCATAAAAACCAAAAAAAAAAAAAAAAAAAAAAGGAGAGGGAATCACAGGATCGAAGACAGATCAGGCACCAGAGTGACCTCGAGTGATCTAAAGGTATAACATCAATTGGCAAGCTAAGCAATAGTGGAGGGACCACCTCGAATGCCCATTCCTGATAATGAACTTGATGTCTATAACCATCCAGGAGCCTTCATCCTGTGACTGATGGAAGCAGAGGCAAACACACAACTAATCACTGAACTGAACCCAAGGAACCCAGTGACAGAGAGAGAGGAGTGATGAGCAAATTGGCAAAGAATGGGCTGGCAAAACCAGCAGAGACAGCTGATCTGAACAGGGGAGTGCTCTTGGACCCCAGACCGACAGTGGGGAGGCCAGCATGGGACTGATCTGGACCCCCCAAGTGTGAGTGTCAGTGAGAAGGCCTGGGCAACCTATGGGGCCCTGAGCTGTGGATCAGTGTCTATCCCTGGTATACAAACTGTCTTCGTGTGCCTATGGCACAAGGGGAGATGCTCTCTCAGCCTGGACTCTTGGGGGAGTGC
Source organism: Mesocricetus auratus (assembly GCF_017639785.1). Taxonomy (NCBI): domain Eukaryota; kingdom Metazoa; phylum Chordata; class Mammalia; order Rodentia; family Cricetidae; genus Mesocricetus; species Mesocricetus auratus. The sequence goes on from NW_024429729.1 coordinate 11,674, forward strand.
CTTGACCCTGCCTGGAGTGAAATGGCAGGCTCTAGATATCCCCTATGTGGAAGGATTTGGCAATAGGGTGGGAGGGAGGGGGGGAAGGGGAGTGCGGGCTGAGGGGAGGGAGAGGGAGCTGGGATTGACATGTAAAACAAGCTATTTGGAATTAAAATAAAAAATGATAAAAAGGGTGGATTATTAAATCTACTTATGAAAACAACTACTAATTTTCATTTTTTATATTGGATTGGACTTTTGTATAGAAAATTTTTTTTCTGTTTTGTATTTGCTTTTAATTTTTAGGAAAGCAGTATTTATCCATGGCATAAAAGTGCAAGTTCTGCTGCAACATTTCTGAATGTTCAAGTCAAATACGATAAAAATGCTACACTGCATTATGTAAAGTTCCTTGTAGGTTTTCCCACCAAATGACGTATAAAAAGTCTTGACTTATTTTTTCTTCAGAGCGTTTTGGATTTTATCGATAAAAAGGACAAGAAGAGTAGAGTAATGACTTTGGAAAACTAAGAACTTGATTAAAATAATTAGCAACTTTGTAGAGGAGAGACTGTGGCAGGGTCCACCTTCATGCTCTGCGTTTGCTGATTTCTAAGTAGGCACTGCCCTTTCCACGCTTGGACTCCAGTGTGGAGTGCTGACAGACACACACACGAACAAACAGAGACACCGGGTTTTCTCCCGTCTGGGTTTCATTCCCTGTAGAACCTGTTGAAGACTGTGACTCTGGAAGTCTGTGCCAGCAAGGCCCCGGTGATTTCACCGCACTGCACCTTAGTGCAGATTCCAGTACTTTCTAAGCGTGAAGCATGCCGGCATTGATGGTCAGACTTGGCAAGGGTCAGCTCTGTGCCCCTCAAGCTTGCTCATTTCAGAATTCATTGTTGAGCTTTTATTTTCTTATTCCATTGTTGTAGACCCTGAAACAGAAATTTTATAAACTAATTCAACTTTGAGATTATTTTCTTAAAACCTACAGTACACACATTTGTATTATTTTTCAATAAGTTGTAGCTATATAGTTCATTTAACTATTTAATGCAAATGTGTAATCCTTGAAAATTTTATTAACAACTATATGGGACAATAAGGAAATGTAGGGAGCGATTAGGCAAGTATTACAATTGATCTTGTAGTCACATTAGGTTATGTTTCCAAGGTCAAATTGAAACATACTGTAGAAAGACAGCTCATCTTTGAACACTTCAGAGATCTACAGAATATGGCATTTAACATGCAAACTTTGCAAGGACAAGGTGGGAAAGTCCTTCAAAAATCCTGTTTTACAAAAAAATTCTGTCTAATAAGCTAGGCCTACAGGCTGAATATGGATGACCTGACATTGCAGGAGAATCTTTGGTGACTTTCCAGCCAGTCAGCTGTATTATAATGTCTCATATTTTTTGTAATTTGCTTGTTCATACTTCCTGCTTACTCAGTTAATAGTCCCTTCTTGGGTCTCTGAGGAAGTTGAAGACTAGTGGTCAACAAATTGTGCTGGCCTAACTGATTGACTGCGTATATAAGAAAATAAACAGATCCATACCAGTCACCCTTCACTCTAATGCAAATTTATCAAAAGCCTCAATACAAAAGTGGAGACGCAGAACCTGCTGGAAGAGAATGTAGGAAAGAGCCTTGAAACCATTATAACAGGAAGAGAAATTTTGAAAGGAACACCACTGGTACACATACACGAAAAAGAATTAAAAAACCGGTGCCTCATGAAATAGAAAAACTCGTCTAAGTAGCCTTCACAATGTAAAAATGGTATTACCAATTCCACATCTGATGGGGAACTAATATCAAAAATACTTAAGAACTTAAAATTACTTAAGAACTAAAAAGAACTTAAAATTAATTTTAATATCGGGTACAGAACTAAATTGAGAATTCTCAAAAGGGAAACTCAAATTGCTGAGAAATATTTAATTCAATTTATTTTGCCTTGTCTCACTGTGTTACAATGTATGGCAGTTGTGCCTTGGAGTCCTGCTCTTGTTCAAAGGGTAATGGAGGCATAGTGGCTCCCAGAGAGTGAGTAGCGAGGGGGGAGGTGAGTGTTTAGTCTCAGCACTCAACTGCTGTCAAAGTCATACATTCACTGAGACATCAATAGAAGGACTCTGAGTGTATTTAAATTTTTATTCCATATTAAACAAAGTAAAGAACTCTCACTGATATAATATCCAATAGCCAGATTTCGCAAAATAAGTGGTTAAGTGAAAGACTACAGGAGACAATGTATAGAAAAGTAGTATATATGCCACTTCTAGTCATCATGATTAGAAGAGGCAGTGAGCGTCAATAGATAATGCATACATCTTTCATTGTATCCTAACAGGCGGTTTTGTACCAAAGCTACAGTTGACATTTTCAGTGTAGGATTGGTGGTTCAGGAAGATTTTTTTTTACCAAAAGCTTTTAAGAGAATTTCTGTCTGGTCTTAACAAAATTATGTAGCATTTGTTGATAGAGATACATCCCAGCAAACCTGCACTGGAGGCCAAGATTAGAAGACCTCCACAGCCACCATGACCTTGCTCTTGGTAGATGGGAAGAAAGGTGACCCAGACACTGCAGAACAACAGCTTGATGAAGGTCAGAAACTTGGCTTCACTGAATGTGTCAGGGAGATTCCTGAACAACAAAGCCAAAATGGAGCTCCCAAATGCAAGAGTGGCATGGTAACCAAGACGCGGTAGAATGCAGTAACTGAGCCCTTGTTACAAACAATGATGATATGGCCATGCTCATTCTGTGCATCGATGTCAATACCTGGAGGAGAAACTCTGATCCACATGGCACAGAGAGTAACTTGCATTAGAGAAGAGATGGCAATGATGTAGTTGGGAGCCCCTGAAATCAGGTAGTACCTCACTCTTTTTCCAGGGTCTGTGACTTTGAAAGCCAGAAGCACAGTCACTGTTTTGGCCAACACAGTGGAAACAGCCACAGTGAAGACCACTCCAAATGTGATCTGCTGCAGAAACAGCCACAGTGAAGACCACTCCAAATGTGATCTGCTGCAGGATGCATGCAGCTGTGTTGGGGTGGCCAATAAATAGCAAGGCACACAGAAAACATGACATGAGTGAGACGATCCAGATGAAGCTGAGATTCCCGTTACAGGCTTTCACAAGTGGAGTGTCATGGTGCTTCACAAAGACCCCAAGAACCACAGAAGTGAATGCAGAGAAGCACAAGGCCATTAAGGCCAGAGCCATCCCCAAGGGGTCTTCATAGTTCAGCAAGTTCACAGCTTTGTCAATACACTGGTTCTGCTTTGCATTGGCATACTAGTTCTCTGGACATTTCACACACTGATCCATATCTGACGGAGAAAGGAAACTATGATTAGTACAGCTTTAATATTTTCATTGACTGGATATTTTAATTCAGTATGTTGAAAAAGCACTGCAATATCTGATTTTTTTGCTGAGTGTATAGTTGAAAGATGTGGCTGCACAGCAATGCTTCCATTTCATAATACTCATTCATTGTCTTTATGTGAAATGAAATTAAACAGTCATTACATTGTCCATTAAATGTGTGCTAATGGTTCCATTTTTCATGTTATAAGAAAGCACAGACATTTTTAGTACAAAGACAAAGAAAGGAGATAGAAGATAGGAGAAAAAAAAGGGAGATGAGGGAGAGCATTTGGCCTGGGAAGACAAAGTGTTCCTCTGGGTAGAGTGGAAACAAACATCCCCTGTAGGAAAATTGGAGCTTATGAAGCTAAAAGAGGGGCTGGAGAGATGGCTCTGTGGTTAAGATCACTGGCTGCTCTTTAAAGGTCATGAGTTCAATTCCCAGCAACCACATGGTGGCTCACAACCATCTGTAATGAGATCTGGTGCCCTCTTCTGACATGCTGCCAAAACATAATAAATAAATAAAATCTTTTTTCTTTCTGTTTAGCAAACTCAATTTCCTTGCATCTGTTTTTTTTATTTTAATTTTTAAAGTCACATATCAATCCCAGGTCTCTCTCCCTTTCCCTTCACTCCTCCCATGCCCTTCCACCAACCCCCCCAATACCTCGTAATTTCCCCAGGTAGGTTAGACACTCCATGGGGTATCCATAGTCTGTCATTTCATCCAGGGCAGGGCCTATACCTTCTCCCAAGAGTATAGGGTGAGAGTGCAACTCTCAGTGTTGGATGGGCACTCAAAGTCCATTTGTATGCCCAGGATAGATACTGATCTACCACCCAAGGCCCAATGGATTGCCTAGGCCTCCTCAATAACACCTACATTCAGGGGGTCTTGATCAGTCCCATGCTGGATTCCCAGCCATCAGTCTGGGATTTAAGATGTAAGCCTTTGTCAGCTGTTTCTGGCAGTTAAACCAGCACAGTCTTAACCCCTTTGCTAATAAATGTAATGGCTTTGTCTCAGCAGTTAATGCTCAAATGTATTATTAGAAACTTCATTTTCTGGACAGGGGCTGCAATCAAAAGAGCAGGCTGCCATTCCCTCCTGCCTTAATTTTCTGAATCCAGGACCATAGTCAGCACTGCACACAGAGGGCAGCATGTGAGGAAAATTAGACACATGCTCACATCATGATTTTATAGACTCCTTCCAAGCAAATTTACATCATCACGTTAATATATCAATAATCTTATTATATTTGTTTTATATATATATATATCAAATGAGTGACCACATTTCACTTAACATATTATTTCAAAGTATATGAATGTGTGCAAACAAATCAATATAGAGTAGCTTCACACACTATGCTGGAAATCTAGTCAGATAGTGGGTTGTTCAATGTGGGCAAACACTACAGAGCTTGCAAACATTTTTCTAGTTAATGTTTTCTTTTTACAGTTCTGTGATTAAGGTACTCTCCACCACTTGTCTGCATAAGGTATGTCTTCCCATCTCAAAGATTCACATCAGAAGTAGATCCTTCCACTTCATATTAAACAAGAAACCCTTTCAACTGTGCCCTGCATGTATGGGTTTTAGTAAATTCAAAATATAGTGTACATGATGTCCAAGTAGAGCCATCACAGTCTCCTTCCATCATAAAAGATAACTTGGTTGGATGTAGTAATGGGGCTTACAAATTATGACTAACTGCTTGAATTGATCTCTAGTAGTGTCCATTTTAAGAGAGTTCATGAAGGAATCTGCTGTCCTCCAGGCAGACCTTTCCGAATTTCACCCGACTTCTCAATGGAAACTGTGAAAGCCAGAAGATCCTGGACAGATGTCCTATAAACACTAAGGGAAGAAGGATGCCAGCCCAGACTACTATATCCAGCAAAGCTTTCAATCACTATAGATGGAGAAAACAAAGTATTACATGACAAACCATAATTTAAACAATACGTATCCACTAACCCAGCCATACAGAAAGTTCTGGAAGGAATACTCCAATGCAAGGGAGTTAACTGCAACCAGAAAAACACAGGAAATAGATAATCCCACATGACCAACAGACAAAAGAAAAAAGAGGTGGAAATCCACATATAATTCCACCACCATCAACCATTCCAAAACAAACAAGAATGAGCAATCAATGGTCATTAATATCCCTTAGTATTAGTAGTCTTAACTCGCCCATAAGAAGACACAGGGTAACAGAATGGATTCAAAGACAGAACCCATCCTTCTGCTGCATACAGGAAACACACCTCAGCCTCAAAGACAAACATTACCTCAGAATTAAGGGTTGGGAAAAGATTTTCCAATCAAATGAACCTAAGAAACTAGTGAGGATAGCAATCCTAATATCTAACAAATCAAATTTTAAAATAAAATCAATCAAAAGAGATGAAGGAGGGCATTTCATTCTCATCCCAGGAGAAATCCACCAAGATGAAGTTTCAATTCTGAACATCTATGCCCCAAATACAAAGGCATATATGTTCTTAAAAGAAACTTTACAAAAATTCAAATCACATATAAAGCCCCACATACTAATAGTGGGAGACTTCAACACCCCACTCTAACCTCTAGACAGAAACTAAACAAAGACACAAAGGAACTAATAGAAGTTATGACCCAATTGGGAATAACAGACAAGTGTGTAACATTCTATTCAAATAAAAAAGAATATAGCACTGGAGGCACAAGTATCAGAAACAGCATCAATCTTTACCAGGCCTGTAATGTGAGTTTTCTTTCTCTCTGTGGAAGAGGGACATGGAAAAGACTGACCTTGTTTTGTCTCGGCAAAAGGGGTGCAATCAATTTTCCAGTGTCCAGCAGCTTTGTCCACATTCTGGGCCAGGTCCTGGCAGCAGCAGGTGTCATCTTTGAGCATCTTGCTCACTGGTCAGAGTCAACACAATCCAGGTGTAGGGACTGGGGTACCTCATAATCTTCTTTGGAGACTTTGGGTCACTGTTAGGATCTGGCAGTCTGTCTGATATTATAAACTTTTAAATTAACATTTTAAATGCCATGTTCTTCAGGTCTCTGAAGTATTAGAGGTTTGTCTGCCTTAAGCTTAACTGTTGAAAGTATAAACTTTATTAACATTTATAAAACTAGAACTTTATACTGTCAGGTTTAGCTTTAAACATTTTTTTATAATCAAAGATTTATTAATTAGCATCTAGCCGACAAACAATCCTTGATTCAAGTTTGAGATTGCAATGAGGAATAGCTATGGGGCAAGGCTTGTTTTGCATATATCTTGGAATTTTTTAACTTATTTTTCAGTTTAAATTTAGATAAGAAATAAGGTTGCTTCACAAGTCAGTTCCATGTCCCTCTCCCTTTCCATCGCCTCCTCCTGGGCCTTCCCCCAACCCCTCCATTATCCCCTCATTTCCCCAGGGAGGGTGAGGCCCTCCATGGGGGTGTCCATAGTCTTTCATTTCATATAGGGCAGGGCCTAGACCCTTCCCCAAGAGTTCAGGGTGAGAGTGCACCTCACATTGTTGGATGGGAGGCCAAAGTCCGTGTGTATACTCCAGATGGGTACTGATCTGCTGCCCAAGGCTAAATAAATTACCTAGAACTCCTCACTGACACTCACATTCAGGTGGTCTTGATCAGTCCCATGCTGGATTCCCAGGCTGATGCCTGGGATTCAAGAGTTAACCTTTGTCAGGTCAGCAGTTTCTGGGGGTTAAACCAGCTCAGTCTTTATCACTTTAGTCATCAGTCCTCCCTCTCTGTTACTGGCTTTCTTGAGTTCAGCTCAGTACTTAACCGAGGGAGTCTGCCTCTTCTTCGATCAGCCACTAAATGAAGTTTCTGTTTCCCAGAATCTGTGGCCATGGGATTGTAGGCTGGCACTCATGGGACCTCCTGAAACTGAGAAGCTTCTGTAAGGCAAAGGACACAGTCAGCAAGACCCACGGGCAGCCCACAGAATGGGAAAAATATTCACTAATCCCACATCTGACAGAGGGTTGATCTCCAAAATTTACAAAGAACTCATGAAGCAAGTCTCCAAAACATCAAAGGACCCAATTAAAAAGTGGGCTGCAGAACCAAATAGAGAGTTTTCAATAGAGGAGTGTAAAATCCCTGAGAGGCACTTGGGAAAGTGCTCAACATCCTTAGCCATCCAGGAAATGCAAATCAAAACAAACCTGAGATACTATCTCACTCCTATCAGAATGGCTAAAATCAAAAACACCAAGGACAATTTATGCTGGAGAGGATGTGGTGAAAGGGGAACACTCCTCCATTGCTGGTGGGAGTGCCAACTGGTTCAGCCACTTTGGAAATCAGTATGGAGATTCCTTAGAATAATGGGAATAAACCTACCACAAGACCCTGCAACTCCACTCTTAGGCATATATCCAAAAGATGCCCATTCATACAACAAGGATGTCTGTTCCAGTATGTTCATAGCAGCATTATTTGTAATAGCCAGAACTTGGAAGCAACCTAGATGCCCCTCAACTGAAGAGTGGATAGAGAAAATGTGGTACATTTACACAATGCAGTACTATTCAGCAGAAAAAAACAATGGAATCCTGAGATTCACAGGCAAATGGATGACACTAGAAGAAACCATCCTGAGTGAGGTAACCCAGTCATAAAAAGTGAAACAAGGCATGTACTCTCTCATATATGGATTTTAGACATAGCTTTAAACATTTTAACAGTATAAATATCTTATAACCTTATAAATTGAAAACATTTTAAAAACTGTTCTGAAATCCCTTAATGTTTTTTTCATATTGAAAATTGAAATGTATTTTAGGCCTTTTAAACCATTATTATCTGGGTGACTATTAAATTATAAAACTTAGCATTCCTGTGTATAAAAGTATTAACAATTTAAATCTGAATAAAAACTTGTTGATAGGATGGTACCTCATAACTTTCATGTGGTCACATTTAGTTAAGATGGTGGATCAGGTATCTCTTTTAACTTTAGTAAAATGGCTACCAGCCAGCCATGTGGCCAGTTTGGCATGTGACTGACTGTAAAACGGTGGAGATCTGGAGCTGGGACTGGACCAAGGGTGAAGAAGGGGGGAGGGGAGGAGCCGACGGTTTTCTCCCTGCCTTCGGAGGAGGTAGGAGAGTCACAAACAGGGCTGCCCATGTTGGGGGTCTGTAGCCAAATTTTCCCAAATAACAATGTATGCTATCTTGTCCAGGTGTCCATGGGGTCCCTTGTCAAAGACCTGATCCTAAACCTATAAGATAATTTCTAGGTTAAAGGTCCCATCCCTTGGCCAGCCCACATCGAAGGTTGGCCACTCAGATGTGCAGTTAGAGGCACGACTCTGCACTTCATTTCAGTGATCTAAAGTAAGGCTCAAAGGGGTGGTTATGGTTTGTCCCATGCTTGAATCAGAAAACTCAAAATACAAAGACAAGTAGACGAACAAGACAAATAACACAATTAAGCAACTCACAACCAGACATGCTGCACGCTTTCGGCAGAGAACCAAAAGTAAATACTCAGGAGTAGTAGTCCCGTTTTTCCCTTTTCAGGCCCATGAGCTCCAAACAATTGAGCTCTCCAGATCCCTGGCACGTCTGCCAGGGTGACAGGGAAGAAGTCTGGGCTCATCAGCCCCTTCTCAAGCCGCCCTAGTTACTGAATGACTACGTAGCCAACCTGCTCGGAGACAGATCAACATACATACATATAACAAAGATCAAAGCAGACAGGGTGCCGGCTAGCTTACCTCCCAGTGGCACTGGTGGTTCTGGGGCAGAAATCTCGGGGGAACCTCCAATGAAAGACCTCGGCATCAAAGTGCCGGGCACTGAACCAAATCTTCTGCCCAAGAACCGGGGCCAGACCACTGGCTGCAAATGCAAGAGGTGATTTATTGAGTACACAGGCGTCTGTGGATGCTATTGTAACTGGGGTGCAGAGCATACCGGGCTTGCAGGGAGCACAATATTTGTAGAGTTTTAATGGTTACATAAGTAACAAGCATTTCATTGGCTCATCTTGGGGGCAGGGGTAGTTCTCACTGACTAATTTCCTGATATTACTTTATGAAAGACTCCGGCATGCTTCAGCAA
>NW_024429730.1:0-5039 GCF_017639785.1 Mesocricetus auratus
CTCTCAGTCTCCAATGAAGTGTTCCAGACACATGTGAAGACATGCCCTAATTTCTGCATGGGTGACAGCCATCTAATTGTGAGTGTTCATGCCTCAAAATTACCAGCTCCCCAACTCAGATGAAATGCTTTACTGTTGCTTGTTTTACCAGAATATATCTGGGCATACTGCAGTGAAGGAAGTACTTAATGAAACACTTCCTCAATGGGGGGCAACAAAGAAGGGAGGAAACCCTGAAAATGGACCAGAGGGAGGTAAGAACTAGGTTTCTTACATACAGAATGTTGGTGTAAAACAGAAAGTTAAGGAGTTTGCCAGTTAAATAGACACTAAGGTAGAAAGAACAAGTAAAGAGGTTATAAGCTCCAAATGTTATCCCAGCTAAGGAACAGGTAACAGAGACAGTCACTGGAAAGCTGGACCATGAATCACATTCAAAATCAGTCTTATACTTGAGAAATGTGAGGAAGTGAAAGAGAGAGATGAGGAATGAAGACGGGAAAAACCAGTGAATGCGTGTGGTCAATGAGGAAGAATGAGGTGTGTATGCAGTCTGGAAAAGTAGGAAATCCATCAGGAAGGAAGAGTTCCTAACACTAAAAGGATAGGAAATCTTATACTTATCACTGAGAAGAAAAATATACTCCCAGACTCTGATTCCTTAATGATTGGAGGCAATAATTTTCAAGCAGCTGAAAATTATTTCAGTTTCATACAGAACTATGTTTTACTCACTTCAGATGAATATAAACATACATGACCAACCATATTTGTATATAAGTTAATGTTATGCCACATGTGTGATTCACAGAGTACTATCTGTGGTCCAAAATATAGGATCGGAAAGAATGACATTGACTTTGATACACGGAGATAAAGAAAGTCATCAAAAATTAAAAAGCATTAGAGAAGAAATGAGTTCAAATACAAGGTTTCAAGTTAGGAGACACACTCAATCTTGTTGGGAGGCAAAAAACAAACTCTGGGCCCCAACTAGCCTCACACAGAACATTCTTAGGCTAGTTACTCCTAGCAACATTATGCAATTCAGGACTGCCATGCCTAGGCAGTCCCATTTCCGTACTCTGCAATGTTATCATCAGGCAGTCTTCCTTCAGAAAGTTTCCTTGGGTTTCTCTTTTGTGGGACAAATGGACCTTCTCTGAGCCCCAGAGACCTTGTCACCATCATACTTAGAGGACTGGGGTTGTACCTTCATTAGTATGCCTAGGCCTGAGCCTCATAACTTTAAGAAGGGATGGTGAAAGATATATATATCCTGACCAGTAGACAACCACAACACCAAAACTGCTCCTATGCCAACTCCTTCCTAAACAAACACACGCAAAGGCTGTATTTTGAGTTAGAAGATATTGGCCCAATTTTTAGATTTATTTATTTTTATTTTGTGCATGTGCATGTTTACCTGTATGTACGTGCTCTATGTGGGGGCCTGGTGCCCACAGGAGTCAGAAGAGGGTACCAGATATCCTAGAACTGGAGTTACAGATGTTTGTAATCTACCATGTACATTCTGGGAATCAAACCCAGGTCCTCTGCATGAGCAAGTGCTCTTAACTAGTCAGCCATCTCTCTAAACCCTTGGCTCAAAATTTTGCCTCAGAGGAAAGCCATGTTTTCTTCTAGGCTTACGGTGGGTTTTTAGCAGTTTACTCAGTTGGGAAAGAAAACTGGAAGTCTTAATTGTTCAGTCAAATTGAACCCCTGTGCTTTTGTGTGCTGGCAAAACACTGGGTTCCACAGCTCAGTGCTACCTCAGGTTGGCCTGCTTTTGTCTGTCCTCCACTTTCGAATCTGGGGTAACTGCCCTGATGACTCCCCTGTAGGTTTGTACTTGTCTCGGCTGTCATGTAGAATAGCTTCTAGCACCTGGGCACCCTATTCTGTGTCCTGTCTGTCCCCCAAAATTTATTTTTATCTGTGTAAACTTAGATATGTCCTTAAGGACCCATGGTGCTTTGGTCTAGGGAGTCTTTGGGGATAATGTATTGAATTTAACACTGGGGTAGCTCATATCTGGAATGTCTCATTGGTAAAGGCCTGTTCCTGTTTGGCTGTAACAGGAGGTGGTAGCACTTAGAAGAGGTGACACAGTGGGAAATGGAGCTTAAAGAGGGCAGAGGGACCACATCCTTCCCCTCTGTCTTTCCTTCAGTCCCTGAGGTACATAGGCTTCCTTCATCACTAGTTCTCTCAGTGATGTGCCATATTTACCACAGCCCAGAACTGGTCATGGAATTAACCTAACGAGTTCCAAACACGGTAAACCTTCTATCTTTTGACAGCGGTTCACCTCAGGTGTTCACTATAGCAATGGGAACTTCAGACAGAACAGCATAGATAAGAGCTATTTCAAGCCTTCTTTAACTGGATGCTAGCACACACTTTTTCACCACAGATCTCAGCAGGTTGAGGCTAGCTTGGATGCATAGTGAGACCAGGAATTAACAAGTATTTCAGTTGAGGTTCCTGGCACATAGATTGTGTGTGTGTGTGTGTGTGTGTGTGTGTGTGTGTGTGTGTGTGTCTGTTCTTCCATCATATAACCTCCAGATTCTGCCCTCTTCAAGCCATCTGGAGAACATGGTGACCTTAAAGTTGTATTCTGGGCCCTGAGCTAGCACTGGAGACCAGACATGATTGTCTGAAACATGGCCTGTATTAAAAATTAACGATGTCTGACCAGTGACCCATTTAAATTGAACACGGAGTCTGAACCCATGTTCAGACAAAATAATCATTGAAGTATGAACATTAAATGATGCATTGGGGAGGACACAAAGTAGGAAAGATGCGCTTAGGAGGGATGGGATTGACTCAAAGTTTGAAACTTAAGAAGCTGTTCAAGAAAGGCGGGTGGATTGCTCATGGAGAGACACTCCAGGCAGAAGAGATAGCAAATGTAAAGGCTCTGGGGCAGGCATGTGCTTGCTGTGTTTAAGGAACCAGGAGGGTAAAGCAACTGGGGTAGGCTGAGGAAGGAAATGGAGTATATACAGATTGTGTAGGTTTATAGAGCCTAAAGAATGTTTAATGAAGAATGTATATATTGTAGCTGAAAACACAGTGACTCACTGAACTAGGACAGAAGGGCAGAGAAACTTGTGGCACCCATGTGGTACACAGCCCAGATCTCAAAGACTACTGCAGGATTCCAACATCACATTCTTAAATGGATTCCAAACCTGAAACAGATGTAGCACACGACAGTGAGAGAGTCATGGGCTTTAGATCTGCAGAACAGGCCTGGTGGTTTCAGGAAAACTGCCAACATTTTCCAGGGCCTCTAAGACAGGTTTATAAGATAGATTATTAACATACACCTATGTTGATGAAGTATAATTACCCCAGTGGAGAAATTTTTAAGTGGAATCAGAAGATTCTCTAGCCTACTATTTTATTTCAGAGTCTGGTGTGGAATATCCCTTTACACTGTGTGAATATATGTCACTGTGATTGGGTTAATAAAGAAGCTAACTGGCCAATAGCTGGACAGGATAAGGTTAGGTGTGATAACCAAACTAAAGACACTGGGAAGACGAAGTGTAGAGTGAGAGGAGTTATCAGCCAGGCATGGAGAGGGAACAGGAGGAGCAAGATAAAAGGGAGGTAATGCCATATGTCAGAATGTAGATTAATATAAATGGGTTAATGTAAGTTGTAAGAGTTAGCTAGTAAAAAGCCTTAGCTATTGGCCTAGTATTTACAATTAATATTAAGTCTCTGTGCATTTATTTGGGAACAGCTGCTGCGATACAGAGAAACTCCTTCTACAGTCTAGTCTACAATCAAGCATATGTTTCACTTAAGGATGAGACAAGTTTGCTGTAAGTCCTGTTCAATGGTGAAAGATAACAACCTCTTTGTGTGCGTGAGCTTGTTTTGTTTTTTCAAGGTAGAGTGTGTTAGTTAGGGTTTCTATTGCTGTGAAGATTTACCATGACCACAGCAGCTTTTTTTAATACAAACTTCTATTTAAATTAGAAACAGCTGGGCAGTGGTGGCACATGCCTTTAATCCCAGCACTCTGGATGGAGAGGCAGGAGAATCGCTGTGAGTTCGAGGCCAGCCTGGACTGACAGCCTCCAAAACAATACAGAGAAACCCTATCTCATAAAAACCAATAAATAATAAAAAATAAAAACAAATTAGAAACAATCTTATTTTACCTATCAATCCCAATTCCATCTCCGTTCCAACCTCCCATGTGCCCACCACCATCATCCCACCCCCCATCCAATCCCCAGGGAGGTTGAAACCTTCCATGGGGTATAATCAAAGTCTGCCACGTCATTTGGGACAGGACCTAGGCCCTCCCTGGTGTATCTAGGCTGAGAGAGTATCCCAACATCGGGAATGGGCTCCTAAATCCATTTGAGCACTAGAGATAAATACCGATTACACTGACAGAGGCCCCATAGAGTGCCCAGGCCTCCTAACTGACACCCACTTGCAGGGTGGTTTGGTCCAATGTTGGTTTCCCAGCTGTGGCTCTTGCTGACCAATTTCTCTCATAGGTGTGCCGCCTTTGTGCAACAGTGCCTGGCCGGTTAATTCCTCAATTCCTGGAACCCGGAGGGAGGTTCCATGCTCCTGACTCCAGGTCCTTCTTGGACCTCAGTGGTTGGCCACCACCTCAACTGAGTCCACCTTGAGCCCAGGCCTTGGACCCTCAGGTTAGGCTCAAGAAGCCACCAACAGCTGTTGATATCTGGCATCCCATCCCACCTGGGACTAGCACAGCCCCACACAAACCCCGGCCCGGGGGAGCACCAGAAGGCACCACTGGGAGTGTGTGTACACGCAAGCACATGCACACAAACACACCCCCCACACACAGAAACACACACACACACACACACACACACACACACACACACACTGAGACAGAGACCGAGAGACAGCGAGAGAAACAGAGCAACACACTCCTCAAGCTTGCATGCAGGGGATCAGTGCCTACACAGGCAAATACACAAGTCTGTAGCATGGGATTCTTACCATCAGTGGTCCTGGGATCC
>NW_024429731.1:0-9531 GCF_017639785.1 Mesocricetus auratus
AAACGTGAACTAAATCACATCACTGACCTGTCACTCCTGATTCCAGCTTTAAAGTCTTCAATTTCAAACTCTTGACCATGATGGCATAGGAGCCTGTGGTCTGACTAACCAATCACTCCATCCTCAGTGTTTACCAGTCTTCCTCCTCACTTGCTATGGCCATCCTGGATTTCTTCCTGTTAGTAGGACACATTTGTTACTGTTCTAAGACTGTTTTACCTTCGATTTTGTCTTCTATGAATAGCTCCCATGAAATACTACAAAGTGTGTTTGTATAGGTAATGGTTCCTACTTCTGGAGGTCAGTGATAAGTGGAGATCTCCCATTTGTTTTAATAGATAACACAATCTGCAGTTCCGGTTCCACGGAGATGACCGTTGTACATATCCTAAAAAAAATTACCCATGAATCAAGCTTTTAATTTTTATAAGTTTTATCTTTCTTTTCCTGACACTAAGGTAACTATATTACTTGGCAATTCCACTTGCTATTTGTATAATTTGATGAGCATGCTGAGTCAGATAAACAAGGTCTCTAGGTTCAGGTTAGGCTTTATTTGAGTTTTTAATCAGGACGTTGCTTTTACATTATATTGATCAAATAAAATTTTACTTGGGTACTTCTTAGTTTCATTCCTAGCAAGCCACTGATAAACTAATTTCTAAGTGTCAATATACTCTGAAAGCTTTTGTGTCTCTGTTATGTGTGTTGAATTTTGGGATTAACTATCCCCTAATAGTTAAACTGCTCAACTGGGAGTCTCACCTTGCTTTGCCATTCTTCTCACTAATAATATCATTGGAGTGAATGCCCACATCACCTTTGAAAGTGAAGGGGTAGGGCGTCCTGTTAGGGATACTGAGACACTGATTTTTTGGGGGGATTGTTATGAGGGAATGGGAGGGCAGTAAGTTGTTTGTACATGAAAGGACTATTTTTACATTATTATCTGAGCCTCCAGCTTCTTTTATACTGTTATATAATTATATTCATTATAATAGTATGTGATAATATATGATATACAATCACATTGATGTGTTTTATATACATTATTATAATATCACTGTAATATTCCAGGCATGTTTTCACCTCCACTCACTTCTTTGAGCCATCATTGGATCCAGGCTTCAAATAATGAAGTAAACAATCTGTTAGAACCACTGCTAGCATGGTCAATGAGGCCCAAGTGTTGCAGCAGTACATACAAATCTCTCTCTCCCAAATGATATTTGGGATTCCCCCATGGAAGGCCTCACCCTTCTTGTGGAGTGGATGAAGAGTGGGATTGAGGGGCCAGTGGGGGCATGGGAGGATGGGAAGAAGAGGGAATTGGGATTGATATGTAAAATATGATTGTTTCTAAATTAAAGTTAGAAAGATTTCAAAAAAACAAATTTCTTTCAAATATATGTATATATATATATATATATTCCCAGTTATACAGTATCATCCTTAAAAATATATTTTACAATTTTCTTATGTTACCAAGAATTTATCCACAAAAGATGCTGATATATATAGCACATATTAATATTGCATCTTACATATGCTTAAGAATACATACACCTGATACAAATCGCCAAATTCCTCTATTCCCAGAGGAGTAACTAGTCATGGCAAGCTGAAGTTGGCTTAAACTAAACCTAAGACTCTGAGACTTACAGAGGTCAGGAGCTACTGGGGAGCTGATGCCTTGGAGGAAGATCATCTAGATGTAGTTGAGAAATGATATGGCTTTCTCCAGATGTGTAGTGCAGTGAAGGATGAATAGGGAATAATACCCGGAACTCTCCTTGTGATGTTTTTGTGTTTTTATTCTGGTACACTGGCTAGAAGAACTTCTTCATGCATAGCAACCCAGGAATGGATGGAAAATATCTAGAAAATGGAAACTCAAATGGAGAACCACCAGAAGTCCGTTAAAAATCAAACTCAATATCCTACATGCCAAGGTTAAAGTTTGAATCTCACAAATTAAAATTTTCATCAGTGAAGTGTGAAAATTTATTTAGAAAATTTCTAAGACTTGCATAATTACTCTACTAATCAAGGACATTCTTTGTTTCATGGACATTGCTCAAGGTAGCCTGTGCTTTCCCAACGCCACATATTCCAATTACTCACCCCTCAATATATTTGGAAAGCGCCAAGCTTTGCATTTATACCAATTCTCAAGCTGATGTACACAGGGGGATGGAAGAGTAAAGGCAGACTTCATGAAGTAATTTCTGTCTTTAAAATTGAATGTTTCTTTTCCTATCATTTTATATCTGCACCCACTGAGAGTCACATTCCCAGAAGTGTTCATTTGTAACCCAATGCCACAAGGGCTATTGGCTTGTTATCTGTAGTGGACAGTGTCAGTTTGTTTGATCAATAAGTATTCCTACATGATGATGTTTATGCACTTCAGGTACACTTCCTTACCTTCCCCATGACCACATATAGATCTCCTTTGCAGCTCACACTTCTTTAAGGATGTGGTCCCATAGATTAATGACATTTCAGGTGGCCACACATCCAGAGTAGAATGGCAGTACAAATTGGTCTTAATGGGTTTTGACAAGATAAAGTTGGGTGGGTAGAAAATGAGAAGTAGAGAGAATTTTGGAGGAGTTGGGGAAAAATTGGATACTATCAAAGTGTACTAAGAATTCCCAGAGGGAAAGACATCAGCCCTTCCAGGCCCCAAACCCTGGCTTCAGGTGAGATTTGGTCTCTGGCGGGGATTCCCCTGCCCAACACCCATCCCCTTGATCTTTCGGGCCGCTTCTGGCATCCAGAAGACCCGCCCACACAGGAAAGACATCAGCCCTTCCAGGCCCCAACCTCCGGCAACCCCAGCTTCAGCTTAAGCTTCAGTGTCAACATCCCCAGCTTCAGCTTCAGGAAGGAAGAGGACCAGTGGAGACGGAAAGACCCCACCAGCACCCACTGGAAGAAGAGATGGGAAGAAGACAAAATAAGAGCTCACTCAGCAATAGAAAGACCAAATTGACCCCACCAGAATCTAGGGATCCAAAACCAGCAAGACCCAAAAAGCACTACATAGATGAAGCAGAGGAGACAGACCATAAAAAGTATTTCATGAAGATGATAGAGACCCTCAAAGATGAAACGAGGAAATCCCTTAAAGAAATAGAAGAAAAAACAAACAAAAAATCCATGAAACGGGGGAAAAATTCAAGAAATAAACAAATCTCTCAAAGAATCTAAAGAGCACCAAGAAAAAAACAACCAAAAAAAAATGAAGGAAACAACTCAAACAGTTGAAGGATTGAAAGCTGAAATAGAAATGATAAAGAAAACACAGAACGAGGGGATGCTGGAAATAGAAAAGCTGGGTAAATGATCAGGAACTACAGATGCAAGTATCACCAATAGAATACAAGACATAGAAGGGAGAATCTCAGGTGGTGAAGACTCATTAGAGGATATACAGTCGTCAACCAAATAAAATCTCAAAACCAACAAATCCTTAACACAAAATATCCAGGAAATCTGAGACACGGTGAAGACGCCAAACCTGAGATTAATAGGTATAGAAGAAGGCGAAGAACTACAACTCAAAAGTACAGAAAACATATTCAACAAAATCATAGAAGAAAACTTCCCTAACCTCAAGAAAGATATGCCTATGAAAATACAAGAATCTTACAGAACACCAAATAGGCTGGACCAGCAAAAGAAGTCACCTCGCCATATAATAATCAAAACATCCAACCTACAGAGTGAAGAGAAAATATTAAAAGCAGCTAAAGAAAAAGGCCAAGTAACATACAAAGGCAGACCTATCCGAATTACACCTGACTTCTCAATGTGAACGATGAAAGCCAGAAGATCCTGGATAGATGTTCTACAAATGCTAAAGGAACAAGGATGTCAGCCCAGACTACTATATTCAGCAAAGCTCTCAATTACCATAGATGGAGAAAACAAAATATTCCATGACAAAGCAAGATTTAAACAATACGCATCCATGAATCCAGCTCTACAGAAAGTGCTAGAAGGAAAACCTAGATCCAAGGAAGATAACTACACTCACAAAGACACAGGCAATATATAATCCCACTTTACAAAACACCAAAAGAAAAAGGGAGGGGAAAGTACACAAAATAACTTCACTAACAATAAATCAAGCAAAACAAGAATCATCAATCAATGGTCATTAATATCCCTCAATGTCAATGGCCTCAACTTGCCTATAAAAAGACACAGACTAGCAGAATGGATATGAAGACAGAACCCTTCCTTCTGCTGCATACAAGAAACACATCTCAACATCAAAGGCAGACGTTATCTCAGAGTAAAGGGTTAGGAAAAGATCTTCCAATCAAACGGTCCCAAGAAACAAGCGGGTGTAGCAATCCTAATATCTAACAAACTAGACTTCAAATTAAAATCAATCAAAAGAGACGAAGAAGCACACTTCTTATTCATCAAAGGAAAAGTACATCAAGATGAAGTCTCAATTTTAAACATCTACGCCCCAAATACAAACGCACCTACATTTGTGAAAGAAACATTACTAAAGCTCAAAATGCACATAATATCTCACACACTAATAGTAGGAGACTTCAACACTCTGCTCTCACCACTAGAGAGGACCTCCAGACAGAAACTTAACAAAGAAACAAAAGAACTAATAGAAGTTATGACCCAACTGGGTTTAACAGACATCTATAGAACATTCCACCCAAACACAAAGGGATATACCTTCTTCTTGGTCCCACATGGAACCTTCTCTAAAATTGACCACATAATAGGAAACATAGCAAATCTACACAGATACAAAAAAAATCGGAATAACCCCCTGTATCTTATCAGACCACCATGCATTAATATTAGAACTCAACAATAACATAAATCTCAGAAACCCTACAAACTTATGGAAATTGAAGAATGCACAATTGCACCATCCCTGGGTAAA
This sequence comes from Mesocricetus auratus, assembly GCF_017639785.1. NCBI lineage: Eukaryota > Metazoa > Chordata > Mammalia > Rodentia > Cricetidae > Mesocricetus > Mesocricetus auratus. The sequence continues at coordinate 4,931 of NW_024429731.1, forward strand.
GGAAGAAATAAAAGAAGAAATTAAAGACTTCTTCGAATTCAATGAGAATGAAGACACAACATACACAAACTTATGGGACACTTTGAAAGCAGTGCTGAGAGGAAAGTTTATGGCACTAAGTGCCCACATGAAGAAACTGGAGAACAGTCATACTAGAGAATTAATAGCACAGCTGGATGTTCTAGAACAAAAAGAAGCAAACTCCCCCAGTAGGAGCAGACGCCAGGAAATAATCAAATTGAGGGCAGAAATCAATCAAGTAGAAACCAGGAAAACACTGAGAAGAATCAATGAAACAAAGAGTTGGTTCTTTGAGAAAATCAACAAAATACAAAAACCTCTGTCCAAACTAACCAAAAGACAGAGAGAAAGCATGTTAATTAACAAAATCAGGAATGAAAAGGGAGACATAACAACAGATTCTGAGAAAATCCAGAGAATCATCCGGGGATACTTTGAAAATCTGTACTCCACAAAATTCGAAAATTTAAAGAAAATGGACAATTTCCTGGATAGATATCATTTGCCAAAACTAAATCAAGAGCAGATAAACAATCTAAATAGAACTATAACCCCTAATGAAATAGAAGCAGTCATCAAACGTCTCCCAAACAAAAAAAGCCCAGGCCCAGATGGCTTCAGTGCAGAATTCTACCAGAAATACAAAGAAGAGCTAATTCCAATACTCCTCAAAGTATTCCACACAATAGAAGCAGGAGGCTCACTGCCAAACTCTGTTTACGAGGCTACATTTACTTTGATACCCAAGCGACACAAAGACACAACTAAGAAAGAGAACTATAGACCAATTTCCCTCATGAACATCGATGCAAAAATACTCAATAAAATACTCGCAAACCGGATTCAAGAACACATCAGAAAAATCATCCACCATGATCAAGTATGCTTCATCCCAGGAATGCAGGGATGGTTCAACATTAGAAAATCTATCAATGTAATCCACCATATAAACAAACTGCGAAAGAAAAACCACATGATCATCACACTAGATGCTGAAAAAGCCGTTGACAAAATCCAGCACCCCTTCATGATAAAGGTCCTAGAGAGATCAGGGATAACAGGAACATACCTGAATATAATAAAAGCACTATACAGTAAACCAACAGCTAACATCAAACTAAATGGAGAGAAACTCAAAGCAATTCCTCTAAAATCAGGAACAAGACAAGGCTGTCCACTCTCTCCATATCTCTTCAATATTGTACTTGAAGTTCTAGGTACAGCAATAAGGAAACAAAAGGAGATAAAGGAGATACAAATAGGAAAAGAAGAAGTCAAACATTCACTATTTGCAGTTAATATGATAGTTTATGTAAGTGACCCAAAAAATTCCACAAGGGAACTCCTAGAGCTGATAAACACCTTCAGCAATGTGGCATGATACAAGGTAAACTAAAAAAAAATCAGTGGCCCTATTATATACAGATGATGAAGTGACTGAGAAAGAAATCAGAGAAACATCACCCTTTACAATAGCCATAAACAGCATCAAATATCTGGGGATAATGTTAACAAAGGAAGTGAAAGACTTGTATATCAAGAACTTTGAGTCTTTAAAGAAAGAAATCAAAGAGGAAACCAGAAAATGGAAAGATCTCCCATGCTCTTGGATTAGTAGGTTCAACATAATAAAAATGGCAATCTTGACAAAAGCAGTCTACAGATTCAATGCAATCCCTATCAAAATTCCATCACAGTTCTTCTTGGACCTGGAAAGAACATTAATCAACTTTATATGGAAAAACAAAATGGAACCGAATTGAAAACCCTGATTTTAACTCACACACCTATGAACACTTGATTTTTGACAAAGAAGCTAAAACTATACAATGGAAAAAAGAAAGCATCTTCAACAAATGGTGCTGGCATAACTGGGCACTGGTATATAGAAGACTGCAGATGGATCCATGTTTATCGCCTTGTACAAAACTTAAGTCCAAATGGATCAAAGATCTCAACATAAATCCAGCCACACTGAAACTTTTAGAAGAGAAAGTGGGAGATACTCTTCAATGAGTTGGTACTGGAGACTACTTCCTAAACATAACACCAGTGGCACAAACACTGAGATCGACGATTAACAAATGGGACCTCATGAAACTAAAAAGCTTCTGTAAGGCAAAGGACACAGTCAACAAGACAAAAAGGCAGTCCACAGAATGGGAAAAGATATTCACTAATCACACATCTGACAGAGGGCTAATCTCCAAAATTTACAAAGAACTCAAGAATCAAGTCACCAAAACACCAAAGGATACAATTAAAAGGTGGGATACAGAACTAAATAGAGAATTCTCAATAGAGGAGGCTAACATGGGTAAGAGACACTTAAGAAAGTGCTCAACATCCTTAGCCATCAGGGAAATGCAAATCAAAACAACTCTGAGATACCATCTTACTCCTGTCAGAATGGCTAAAATAAAAAACACCGAAGACAATTAATGCTGCAGAGGATGTAGAGAGAGGGGAACATTCCTCCACTGCTGGTGGGAGTGCCAACTCGTATAGCCCCTTTGGAAATCAGTATGGAGATTCCTCAGGAAAATGGGAATTAATCTACCACAAGACCCAGCAATTCCAATTTAGGCATATATCCAAATGAGGCAAATTCATACAACAAGGGCATCTGCTCCACTATGTTCATAGCAGCATTATTTGTAATAGCCAGAACCTGGAAACAACCTAGATGCCCCTCAACTGAAGAGTGGATAGAGAAAATGTGGTACATTTACACAATGGAGTATTACTCAGCAGAAAAAAACAATGGAATCTTGAAATTCTCAGGTAAAAGTATAGCACTGGAAGAAACCATCCTGACTGAGGTAACCCCATCACAAAAAGACAAACATGGTATGTACTCACTCATATATGGATTTTAGACATGGATCAGGATAGTGCCAGTCTGCACTTCCACTGATAGAGAGTCTGGGAAACAGGAAAGAACCTAAAAGATATGCATATATGCATAGTACCCAAGAGAAGAGGATTGAGACAAGATCCTCTGAATGGATGAGGAACACGGTGAGGGGTGGGGGGTAGTGGGAGCTGGGAAGAAGAGAGGGGAGAGAAGAGGAAGAGAGAGTAGGTCATGGGGGAACAGGAAGTTGAGGGGGTGGGGGTAGAATAGGGGGAAGAGGGAATCATAGGTTAGAAGACAGATCAGGCACCAGAGTGACCTCTAGTGACCTAAAGGGATAACACCAATTGGCAAGCTAAGCAATAGTGGAGAGACCACCTCGAATGCCCATTCCTGATAATGAACTTGATGTCTATAACCATCCGGGAACCTTCATCCAGTGACTGATGGAAGCAGAGGCAAACACACACAATTAAGCACTGAACTGAACCCAAGGAACCCAGTGACAGAGAGAGAGAGGAGTGATGAGCAAATTGGCAAAGAATGGGCTGGCAAAACCAGCAGAGACAGCTGATCTGAACAGAGGAGAGCTCTTGGACCCCAGACCGACAGCAGGGAGGCCAGCATGGGACTGATCTGGACCCCCGAATGTGAGTGTCAATGAGGAGGCCTGGGAAACCTATGGGGTCCTGAGCAGTGGATCAGTGTCTATCCCTAGAATACAAACAGTCATCATGTGCCCATAGCACAAAGAGAGATGCTCTCTCAGGCTGGAATCTTAGGGGAGTGCCTGGACCCTACCCTGAGTGAAATGTCAGACTCTAGATATCCCCTATGTGGAAGGAATTGGCAATAGGGTGGGAGGCTGGGGGCATGGGGGGTGTGGGAGGAGGGGAGGGAGAGGGAACTGGGATTGACGTATAAAACAAGCTATTTAAAATTAAAATAAAAATGATAACAATGAAAAAAAACGAATTCCCAGAGAACTAATAAAACCTTTAAAACTTCCATCCTTTTAATTAATTACAATTTATTTACTAATCAATTCTCTATTGTAAGACAGCCATAAATTGTACTATATGAAACTCCTTAATTTATAGGAAAATTCAGTGTGTTTAGAATCAACACTGAGAACAGTAATGTCTTAACTGTAAGCTACTGTTTTGAAAGGATTACATGGGTCATTCCTCTTTAAGGTGGTAAATACCAGGCTTGATGGAGCCTGCTCAGTGTTTTCTATGTCCATCACTGACATTTTTTTATATGCACTGGCCATGGAAGGTGTCAGAAGATTTGAAAACTTGACAGATTATTCTGGACAGAGCATTGTCTTTTTGACAGCTGCTTTCTCTCTGGCCCTGTCTCTGCTTCACTGAGCAAGCAAGCCTGTTTTGTTTAACTTCATCCATTTTAAAATTGTAAATGGTCACAGCCTCTAAGACAAAGAGACAAAAGACCATCTAGTAACTTAGGTCAGCACTCAGTTTATAGGTCTGGACCTGGCTTGGGGAGGTCACTGTCTATAACCAGAGTGAAATTCTGCCTTTTACAGAGAAGTGGAGGACTGTCCTGGGTGTGATGAGAATTCTAGTTTTAAGAGAACTTTGAAAATCTTGAGATGGCTGTAGACAAATTGAATTTGAGAGTATTCTGTTCACTGTTGACACTGCTATTCACCAAGCTGGGGTTATTCCTGAAAGCTCTCATTGACAATGGCTATAGA
>NW_024429732.1:0-3443 GCF_017639785.1 Mesocricetus auratus
ATGTGACATATGGGGAGTCCAGGGAAGCGGCGGTTCTTCCAGCAGCATCAGGTAAACAGGCCGGCTTCCCGGCCTGTGCTCCAGTGCCTGCAGATCGCCTGGGACCTGCACATAGCTCCCAATCCCAGCGGGAGCCAAGCACCCCAGACTCCGGATCTTCGCTCCCACCAATGAGCCCAGGAAAGGAGAGGAGGCTGGGAGTCCAGTTAAGTGGCTGTTCTTCCAGCAGCATCAGGTAAACAGGCCGGCTTCCTGGCCTGTGCACCAGTGCCTGCAGATCGCCTGGGACCTGCACAGAGCTCCCAATCCCGGCGGGAGCCAAGCACCCCAGACTCTGGATCTTCGCTCCCACCAAGGAGACCAGGAAAGGAGAGGAGGCTGGGAGTCCAGGGAAGCGGTGGTTCTTCCAGCAGCATCAGGTAAACAGGCGGGCTTCCCGGCCTGTGCTCCAGTGCCTGCAGATCGCCTGGGACCTGCACAGAGCTCCCAATCCCGGCGGGAGCCAAGCACCCCAGACTCCGGATCTTCGCTCCCACCAACGAGACCAGGAAAGGAGAGGAGGCTGGGAGTCCAGGGAAGCGGTGGTTCTTCCAGCAGCATCAGGTAAACAGGCGGGCTTCCCGGCCTGTGCTCCAGTGCCTGCAGATCGCCTGGGACCTGCACAGAGCTCCCAATCCCGGCGGGAGCCAAGCACCCCAGACTCCGGATCTTCGCTCCCACCAACGAGACCAGGAAAGGAGAGGAGGCTGGGAGTCCAGGGAAGCGGTGGTTCTTCCAGCAGCATCAGGTAAATAGGCCGGCTTCCTGGCCTGTGATCCAGTGCCTGCAGATTGCCTGGGACCTGCACAGAGCTCCCAATCCCGGCGGGAGCCAAGCACCCAGACCCCAGGTCTTTCTCCCACCAACGAGACCAATAAACCAGAGGACCCAGGGAGACCAGGGGAGTAGCTGTTCTGGATCAAGTACAACAGGACCCAGCACAGGGTCCAGGGGACCAGGTAAGAGGATATGCGCCCCAGATTCCTGTTCTTCTTCTCCACCCACGGGACCAGCATTCAGACAAGGAAGAGAAGAACCACCAGATTATTGGTCATGCTAGCACCCACCAAAAGGGAACTCTGGTCCCCAGACCAGTAAGGAGCTCTTTCTGCACCCACTAGAAGAAGAGATGGGAAAGAGACAATACAAAAACACAGTCAGCAACAGAAAAACAAATATGACACCGCCAGATTCTAGAGACTCCACACCAGCAAGACCCCAACATTCCAATGCGGACGAAGCAGAAGAGAACGACCTTAAAAGCACTTTCATGAAAATGATAGAGGCCCTAAAAGAGGATATTGGAAAATCCCTCAAAGAAATGGAAGAAAAAACAAAACAAAAAATGCAAGAATTGGAAGAAAAAACAAACCAAAAAAGGCAGAAAATGGAAGAAGAGATGAAGCAAAAAATGCAAGAAATGGAAGAAAAAACAAAGCAAAAAATGCAAGAATTGGAAGAAGAATCATACCAAAAAAGGCAGGAAATGGAAGAAGAAACAAAGCAAAAAATGCAAGAAATGGTAGAAAAAACAAAGCAAAAAATGAAAAAAATGGAAGAAGAAACAAACCAAAAGAGGGAGGAAATGGCAGAAGAAACAAAGCACAAAATGCGAGAAATGGAACAAAAAACAAACCAAAAAATGCAAGAAATGGAAGAAAGAACAAACAAAAAATTCATAAAAGGCAACAAACGGACGAACAGATAAACAGAAAATTGCAAGAAGCAATGCAAACACTGCAAGGGTTGAAAACTGAAATAGAGTCAGTAAAAAAAACACAATCTGAAGAAAGGCAGAAAATAGAAAAGCTGGACAAACAGACAGGCACTACCAATACAAGCATTACCAACAGAATAGAAGAGATGGAAGAGAGAATCTCAAGTGTTGAAGATACGCTAGGAGAAATGGATTTATCAACCAAAGAAAACCTTAAATCCAACAAATCCTTAACACAAAACATCCAGGAAATATGGGACACCATGAAACGACCAAACCTAAGAATAATAGGTATAGAAGAAGGAGAAGAAATCCAGCTCAAAGGGGCAGAAGGCATATTCAACAAAATCATAGAAGAAAACTTTCCCAACCTTAAGAAAGACATGCCAATGAAGGTACAAGAAGCCTACAGAACACCAAATAGAGTGGACCACAAAAAAAATCCCCTCGCCACATAATAATCAAGACCCCAAACATACAGAATAAAGAAAGAATATTAAGAGCAGCTAAGGAAAAAGGTCAAGTAACATATAAAGGCAGACCTATCAGAATTACACCTGATTTCTCCATGGAAACGCTGAAAGCCAGAAGGTCCTGGATAGATATTCTACCTACACTAAGAGACCACGGATGCCAGCCCAGACTACTATACCCGGCAAAGCTCTCAATCACTATAGACGGAGAAAACAAGATATTCCATGACAAAACTAGATTCAAGCAATATGTGTCCACTAACCCAGCCCTACAGAAAATTTTGGAAGGAAAACTCCAACCCAAGGAAGCTAACTACAACCAGAAAAATATAAGCATTAGAGAATCTCTCTCTACCAACAGCCAAAAGAACAAAGGGGTGAAATTCCACACATAATTCCACCAACAACAACCATCGCAAATCGAAGAAGGATGAGCAATCATTGGTCATTAATATCCCTCAATATTAATGGCCTTAACTCACCCATAAAAAGACACAGACTAGCAGATTGGATTCGAAGACAGAATCCTTCCTTCTGCTGCATACAGGAAACACACCTCACCCTCAAAGACAGACATTACCTGAGAGTTAAAGGTTGGGAAAAAATTTTTCAATCGAATGGACCCAAGAAACAAGCCGGGGTAGCAATCCTAATATCTAACAAACTAGACTTTAAAATAAAATCAATCAAAAGAGATGAAGGAGGTCATTACATACTCATCACAGGAGAAACCCACCAAGAGGAAGTGTCGATTCTGAACATCTATGCCCCAAATACAAAGGCATCCACATTCGTTAAAAAAACATTATTAGAACTTAAATCTCATCTAAAGCCCCACACAGTTATAGTGGGAGATTTCAACACACCACTCTCACCACTAGACAGGAATACCAAACAGAAACTCAACAAAGAAGCAAAAGGGCTAATAGAAGTAATGACCCAACTGGGATTAACAGATATCTATAGAACATTTCATCCACATAAAAAAGAATATACCTTCTTCTCACCACCACATGGAACCTTCTCAAAAATCGACCACATACTTGGCAACATATCAAACCTCAGCAGCTACAAAAAAATTGGAATAACTCCATGCATCTTATCAGACCACCATGCTTTAAAATTAGAATTCAACAACAACACAAATTGCAGAAAACCTAAAAACTCATGGAAATTGAATAATGCTCAACTGCACCATCCCTGGGTCAAAGAGG
>NW_024429733.1:0-6061 GCF_017639785.1 Mesocricetus auratus
TGGACACCTTACAAAGATTGTCCAAGGACCCCAAGAGCCATTTTCAGACTTTGTGGCCAGAATGACAGAGGCCGCCAGTCGCATCTTTGGTGATTCAGAACAAGCTATGCCCCTGATTGAGCAACTTGTCTATGAACAAGCAACCCAGGAATGTCGAGCGGCTATCGCCCTCGCAAAAGCAAAGGTTTACAAGATTGGCTCAGAGTGTGCAGGGAGCTGGGGGACCCCTAACCAATGCAGGACTAGCTGCCGCCATTTTACAAACGCACAGGTATAGAGATTTATCTAATCGAAAAGCTTGTTTTAATTGTGGGAGAATGGGGCACCTTAAGAAAGATTGTCAAGCCCCTGAAAGAACAAGAGAATCGAAGCTTTGCTATCGTTGTGGTAAAGGTTATCATAGGGCTAGCGAATGCAGGTCAGTCCGGGATGTAAAAGGGAGGCTTCTGCCCCCTATTGAAGAATCCAAGGTACCCCAATCAAAAACGGGTCACGGGGCCCATGGTCCCAGGGCCCTCAGAAATATGGGAACCAATTTCAGAAAAGCAATCAAGAGGAAGTAGAGGTTTCCGAGGAACCTCCGGAATGGACTTGCGTGCCGCCTCCGACTTCTTACTCATGCCCCAAATGAATGTTCAACCGGTCCCAGTCCATTCCCCTGGACCTTTGCCCCCTGCCACCATTGGGCTTATTCTGGGCCGTGGCTCCTTAACTTTACAGGGACTCATTATATATCCTGGGATTGTTGACCCATATCATAAAGAGGAGATTCAAGTTCTCTGTTCTAGCCCTCGGGTGTATTTTCTATAAAGCAGGGAGATAGAATTGCACAACTGGTGTTGCTGCCCTCCCTCGGGGATGGAGAAACCTACACTTTACAAAAAAGGGCTATGGGATCTTCTGGAAGTGATTCAGCCTATCTGGCTATACCCCTAAATGAGAGACCTACAATAAAATTGTTAATTAATGGAAAAGAATTTGAAGGGATAATGGATTCGGGAGCAGACAAAAGCATTATTTCACTCCATTGGTGGCCGAAGTCTTGGCCCACTGTTGTTTCATCTCATTCTCTACAAGGTCTTGGATACCAGTCCTCTCCTGCCATCAGTGCCTCAGCCTTAACCTGGCGGGATGCTGAAGGCAAACAGGGATGTTTTACCCCCTATGTGTTGCCACTCCCTGTAAATTTATGGGGACGAGATGTGTTACAAGCCATGGGCATGACCCTAACTAATGAATACTCCCCCAGGCATCAGCCATTATGGCAAAGATGGGGTATACAAATGGTAGAGGCTTGGGTAGGCAAGAACAAGGCAGAATAAAACCCATTACACAACACGGAAATCGGGGTAGAAAAGGACTGGGTTTTATTTAGGGGCCGTTGAGGCTTCACGACCCATACCATGGAAAACAGAGGAGCCGTTATGGGTCTCTCAATGGCCTCTATCCTCTGAAAAATTAGAGGCTGTCACAAGATTAGTGCAAGAACAGGAACGGCTGGGGCATCTAGAGCCTTCTACCTCCCCATGGAATACACCAATTTTTGTTATTAAGAAGAAATCTGGGAAGTGGAGATTACTCCACGACCTGCGGGCCATTAACAATCAGATGCATCTTTTTGGCCCTGTTCAAAGAGGCCTTCCTTGCTTTCTGCACTTCCTCAAGATTGGAAGCTTATTATTATAGATATTAAGGATTGTTTCTTCTCTATTCCACTTTACCCACGGGATAGACCAAGGTTTGCCTTCACTATCCCTTCTCTTAATCATATGGAACCAGACAAGAGATTTCAGTGGAAGGTACTGCCGCAAGGCATGGCCAATAGCCCAACAATATGTCAGCTATATGTGCAGGAGGCTTTGGAGCCAATTAGGAAGCAATTTACATCTTTAATCGTTATCCATTATATGGACGATATTCTTATTTGTCACAAAGAGTTAGATGTTTTACAAAAGGCTTTTCCCATGCTGGTGGCTGAATTAAAACAGTGGGGATTAGAGATTGCCTCAGAAAAGGTTCAAATTGCAGATACAGGCCTCTTTTTGGGCTCAAAGATTACTCCCAAAAATATAGTTCCTCAGAAAATAGAAATTCGCAAAGACCACTTACAAACATTAAATGATTTTCAGAAACTTCTGGGAGATATAAATTGGTTGAGGCCCTTTTAAAAATTCCATCTGCTGATCTAAAACCCTCTTCGATCTCCTGGAGGGTGAGCCTCATATCTCCTCACCCAGAAAATTTACCCCTGCCGCCCACCGAGCCTTACAGATGGTGGAAGAGGCCTTACAGGAAGCACAATTACAACGAATTGAGGAGTCACTACCTTTTAATCTGTGTGTTTTTAAGACAGCTCAATTGCCAACTGCAGTCCTGTGGCAACATGGACCATTACTTTGGATTCATCCAAATGCTTCCCCTGCTAAGATTATTGACTGGTACCCTGATGCTGTTGCACAGCCTCGCGCTCGCGGAATAAAAGCAGCTGTTACACATTTTGGCAGGGATCCTGATTCCTTGATTGTGCCTTATACTGCTGCACAAGTTCAGACCTTGGCAGCCACATCTAGTGATTGGGCAGTTTTAGTTACTTCCTTTTCAGGACAAATTGATAATCATTTTCCAAAGCATCCAATTTTACAGTTTGCCCTAAACCAGGCTATAGTGTTTCCACAAGTGACAGCTAAAGACCCACTCCCAGATGGGACTGTGGTGTACACTGATGGATCAAAAACTGGTATGGGAGCTTATGTGGTCAAGGATAGGGTTATATCTAAACAATATAATGAAACTTCACCTCAAGTTGTAGAATGTCTGATAGTACTGGAGGTTCTTGAGGCTTTTCCAGGACCCCTCAATATTGTATCAGATTCCTCTTATGTGGTTAATGCAGTTAATCTCCTTGAGATAGCTGGAATAATAAGATCCTCCAGCAGAGTTGCTAACATCTTTCAGAAGATACAAGCTGCCTTGTTAAATAGGAGATTTCCTGTTTTCATTACCCATGTCCGAGCACATTCTGGACTCCCAGGTCCCATGTCCTTAGGGAATGACTTAGCGGACAAGGCTACAAAGCTGGTGGCCGCTGCCTTGTCTACCCATGCACAAGCAGCAAAAGAATTCCATAAGCGCTTTCATGTGACGGCTGAGACCTTGCGCCGTCTGCTTTGCTCTATCCAGGAAAGAGGCTAGGGAAATTGTTACTCAATGCCAGAATTGCTGCGAATTCTTACCTACTCCCCACATGGGAATAAACCCACGTGGCATTAGACCATTGCAGATGTGGCAGATGGATGTTACTCATATTCCCTCTTTTGGAAGGCTTCAATATGTTCATGTTTCTGTTGACACCTGTTCTGGCGTAATGTTTGCCACACCCCTAACAGGGGAAAAGGCCTCATATGTGATTCAACATTGCCTTGAGGCCTGGAGTGCTTGGGGAAAACCCAGAATTTTAAAAACAGACAATGGACCAGCATATACCTCTCAAAAATTCCGACAGTTTTGTCGGCAAATGGATGTTACCCATCTAACTGGCCTACCTTATAACCCTCAAGGACAGGGCATTGTGGAACGTGCCCATCGTACACTCAAATCATATCTGATTAAACAAAAGGGGAGTATTGAGGATGTTCTACCCTCGGTACCAAGAGTTGCTGTATCCATGGCACTTTTTACCCTTAATTTCTTGAACTGTGATGCCCAAGGCCACACTGCGGCTGATCGCCACAGTTTAGAGCCTGATAGGCCAAAAGAAATGGTAAAATGGAAAGATGTCTTGACTGATCTCTGGAAAGGCCCGGATCCTATTCTTATAAGATCCAGGGGAGCTGTGTGTGTTTTTCCACAGGAGGAAGAAAACCCCTGTGGATCCCTGAAAGACTCACTGAAGAGCTCCTTCACAACTCCAGAATAAGAAGGATGGAGGCCAAGTGGGTGATGAAGACTCTCCTACTCGGGATGATGGTTCCTAGTATGATGGGAGAGTTACGGTGGGCCATCATGTCTACCTTCCCCTACCGATGCCAGTGATGCAGAATGCCCAGGTGTTCCCTAGATTTTTCACAAATAATAGAGAGTTGGGGCTTGCCTTTTTGCCTTTAGATCCTCAGATACAGAGTTTTCAGGATGAGAGAACCTTGTCATTAGTAGGAAGCTTGTGCTTTACTGTGATTTCTTCATTAAAGGATAATTTTATTCATATGGATCCAGAAAGATCTAATGCTAATCCTTTTGAATTAATGGAAGCTGTACTGATCTTTCTCCTATGATAGTGAGAAGGGACAGATTACTTTTGATTGGAAAGGGGCATTAGGCAACAGTCTGAGTGAGGGACAGAGCTCTGGATCATCTGATTGGTCCTCCTCCAATGTTAAGTATACCCTTTTAAGAGAACTAATTATTCAGCTGCCCTTTATTTGGGTTGTGAGTAATGATACCTTAGGTAAGAATCAGAAAGAAATAAATTGTTCTGCTTAGAATTGTTTTTATGCATTATGCTGGGATGCTATTAAGCACCCTTTGCTTTGGTAATGCGCATGCCTCGATTTATTCCAGCTCCTGTTGAGGCGCCAAGTAATTTGAGTTTGTTTAGGGAAAAGCGAGATTTTTGGGATCTCTGCTATTATTGTGGGCCTGATAGCCACCGCCGCGGTTACTGCTTCGGTTACCGCCTCGGCCCTTGCACTTTCTGCCACTGTGCAGACAACTCAAACCATTAATGAACTATAGGCCACTGTGACCATGGTCCTAGATAAACAGGCCACTGCCAATTCTCAGATACAAGGAGGCCTGATGTTGGTAAACCAACAGATTAATTTGGTTCAGGAACAATTGGATATATTGTGGCAGATGGCCAAATTGGGATGTGAACAAAGTTGCCTGGCCTTTGTGTCACTTAGTACAATATGAGAATTTTACAAGAGCAGCTAACCTGTCAAAAGCTCTGTCTCAACATTTATTACAGAATTGGACTTTTGAGTTTGAGCAGACACTCCGTGAGTTGAGAATGGCGATCCTGCAAGTGAATTCGACGCATCTGGATCTTTTCTCTGATGGAAGACCTCTCCCCCTGGATTTCATCTGCATTTTCTTATTTTAAGGAATGGGTGGGGGTAGGATCATTTAGCCTAGTTCTCTGCTGTGGAATAGTGTTGATGCTTTGGATGGTGTGTACGCTCAGAGCCCAAACAAAAGGAGAAAGTGGTGGTGGCACAAGCACTTGCTGCCTTAGAACACGGAGCATCCCCTGACATTTGGTTAACCATGTTAAAGCAATAGGTCGCTGGCCTCCCAGCTCTTGCACCCCACGAGGCTAGTCTCATTGCACGGGATAGAGTGGGTAGGCTTCAGCAGCCCAAGGAGTTGCAAGGCTAAGCACTGCACAGGAGAGGTCTGCGGTATAACGACTTTCTCCTGGGAGATAAGTCATCTTGCATGAAGGTTCTATGTCATGATCTCCTTCCCCCAGAAAAAAGACATCGGACTGGTCAGGACTTCCTCTGGGGATAAGACCCTGGAGAGGAGCTTTGTACATGTTCCGAATTTGCACATGGGGATTTGACCTCTATCTCCACTCCAAAGTTGTGGGTGTCCTATTGCTTCAAAAATAAATGAATAGGGGGAGATGTGAGGAGCCGCCCTCGCTATCGCTATTGCCGTTAGAAGATGGCGCTGACATCCACTGTCAGTTGGAGTTAACTGTCGCTGTCAGTTGGAGTTAACTGTCGCTGTCAGTTGGAGTTAACTGTCGCTGTCAGTTGGAGTTAACTGTCGCTGTCAGTTGGAGTTAACTGTCGCTGTCAGTTGGAGTTAACTGTCGCTGTCAGTTGGAGTTAACCGTTTAAACTGTGCCTCTCCCGTGACGTCATCTGGGGTGATGTGCAAACCACCAATCCCGGCTCTACACATCTCACTCGGAGCTCCTAGGCTTATATAAGGGGCTGGGTTTCTTAGCTTGGGGTCTCCCTCTAAGAAGCTGATCATCTATCTCTCAAGATGCATTAAAGCTTTACTGCAGAAGGATCCGAGTGTTCTGCGTCGTTCTTGCTGGCGAGACGGT
>NW_024429734.1:0-553 GCF_017639785.1 Mesocricetus auratus
GGACTACGTTTCCCAGAATCCTTCAGGACCACAGCCCATCCTGCTGCTCTAGGGATGTATCAGCAGAGTGTTGTGTACACCTGTGTTTCATTTCTTGTGTTCTGTGTTTGTTATATATCACGCATGCATTACTGTTTACAGTTTTAATTCCCCTCTTGGTGCAACTCAGTTGCCACGGGGGCCTGGAAATTAATGCAGAGAAGCCTAGAGACAAAGCAAAGGAGAAATGAGTCAAATTGGAAATAAATCAGGAATTAGAAATAAATCAGGAATCAGAAATAAAACAGGAATTAGAAATAAATCTGAAATTCGAATTAACACACATTTTAGACAAATATAGGAATATAAGGAGCAGAGAAATAAAACATAATCTATGATTAATATTTAGAGGAAAACACACTCTCTAGGATTAATATTTAGAGATGACTCCAACTCTATGATCAATATTTATAGATAAACACACACTCTAAGATTATTTAGAGATAATCCCACACTCTATGATTAATATTTAGAGATAAATACAACTCTATGATAAATATGTAGAGATAAACAC
>NW_024429735.1:0-1371 GCF_017639785.1 Mesocricetus auratus
GAGCGCATTGCAGGTGCTGGCGGCGGGGACGCACAGTGGTCACATATCCCGCCCTACCGTCTAGCCAGCAAGAACGACTCAGGACACTCGGATCCTTCTGCAGTAAAGCTTTAATACATCTTGAGAGATAGATGAACAGCTTCTGATAGGGAGACCCCAAGCTAAGAAACCCAGCCCCTTATATAAGCCTAGGAGCTCCGAGTGAGACGTGTAGAGCCGGGATTGGTGGTTTGCTCATCACCCCAGATGACGCCACGGGAGAGGCACAGCTTAAACAGTGAACTCCAACTGACAGCGGATGTCAGCGCCATCTTCTAATTGCGATAGCGATAGCGAGGGCGGCTCCTCACATCTCCCCCTATTCATTTATTTTTGAAGCCATAGGACACCCACAACTTTGGAGTGGAGATAGAGGTCAAATCCCCATGTGCAAATTTGGAACATGTACAAAGCTCCTCTCCAGGGTCTTATCCCCAGAGGGAGCCCTGACCAGTCCCGATGTCATTTTTCTGGGGGAAGGAGATCAGGACATAGAACCTTCATGCAAGATGACTTATCTCACAGTAAAGCACAAGTTTCCTACCAATGACAAGGTTCTCTCATCCTGAAAACTCTGTATCTGAGGATCTAAAGGCAAAAAGGCAAGCCCCAACTCTCTATTAGTTGTGAAAAATCTAGGGAACTCCTGGGCATTATGCATCACTGGCATCGGTAGGGGGAAGGTAGACATGATGGCCCACCGTAACTCTCCCATCATACTAGGAACCATCTTCCCGAGTAGGAGAGTCTTCATCACCCACTTGGCCTCCATCCTTCTTATTCTGGAGTTGTGAAGGAGCTCTTTGAGTGAGTCTTTCAGGGATCCACAGGGGGTTTTCTTCCTCCTGTGGAAAAACACACACAGCTCCCCTGGATCTTATAAGAATAGGATCCGGGCCTTTCCAGAGATCAGTCAAGACATCTTTCCATTTTACCATTTCTTTTGGCCTATCAGGCTCTAAACTGTGGCGATCGGCTGCAGTGTGGCCTTGGGCATCAGAGTTCAAGAAATTAAGGGTAAAAAGTGCCATGGACACAGCAACTCTTGGTACCGAGGGTAGAACATCCTCAATACTCCCCTTTTGTTTAATCAGATATGATTTGAGTGTACGATGGGCACGTTCCACAATGCCCTGTCCTTGAGGGTTATAAGGTAGGCCAGTTAGATGGGTAACATCCATTTGCCGACAAAACTGTCGGAATTTTTGAGAGGTATATGCTGGTCCATTGTCCGTTTTTAAAATTCTGGGTTTTCACCAAGCACTCCAGGCCTCAAGGCAATGTTGAATCACATATGAGGACTTTTCCCCTGTTAGGGGCATGGCAAACATT